>NW_020273570.1:0-62741 GCF_003268045.1 Sipha flava | reverse complement strand
TTTTTCAAATAAACCAAGTCGGAGTGATTTTTTCGAAATAAAAGCAAATATACATATATACATATGTATATTGTATGTATATTGATTCCTAAATTATGTAATGTGCAAAGGAATACTCAGATTGTTTTCTATCGTTGATAAAAAAAAAAAAAATAAAAAAAATTATAAATTAAAAAAAAGAAAATTTCTTTTGCATTGTAGTCTGTTATCGAGTGAGTGATATACAAAGAATAAAATAAAATATTTATAAATATAAATTAATGAAAGTTGATTACTGGAAATAATCGTAACAATTCTTATAAGATATGTATAGATCCACCCTTGGACTATATCTCTGTACGTGAGCGTACTTCACTCACGCACAAACATATTATTATTGTACTAAAGTAATCTTTTACATGCGTTTTTAAACGGGGCAGCAAAAGGGACCATTAATAACGAAGAATCTTTTTTTTTTTTTTAGTCGAAAATAGTTTTGATTCATTTTCAAATTCATTCATATATTCTGGCACGGAACGAGACCCCCTCGATAAAGTGTAACGTGTCTAACGCAGTTATGTATAACGGAAAACCATTTATTGATTCCGGTAATAATACGAACCTCAATAACCCGTGTAATGTGTTGTAAAATGGACAAAAATCATTTTAAACGCATATTTATTTTGTTATTAAACAACAATTAAGTTAAGACACGTGAAATAAATAAATAATTAAATTGATTAAATAAATCAAATCAGTTAAATTAATTAAATATATTAAATTAGTTAGATTAGTT
This sequence comes from Sipha flava, assembly GCF_003268045.1. Classification (NCBI taxonomy): domain Eukaryota; kingdom Metazoa; phylum Arthropoda; class Insecta; order Hemiptera; family Aphididae; genus Sipha; species Sipha flava. Next base: position 61,966 of record NW_020273570.1, on the reverse strand, counting down.
AAATAAATTAAAATCATTAAATTCATTAAATTGGTTAAATTCATTAAATTGGTTAAATTCATTAAATTGGTTAAATTCCTTAAATTCGTTAAATTCGTTAAATTCATTAAATTCATTAAATGCATTAAATACATTAAACAATTTAAATAATTAACGACTCGATAAATGTACATACAATGCGTTAATAGTATTAGAATTTTATTAGTATTAGTTATTAGAAAACGGGAAGAGTAAATGAAAAAAGAAAGTATACTAATTGAAACAAAGGTTAATCAAGATTAAAGGTTAAACCAAGATAAAAAGTTTCCTTGAACATTGGAATATGATTAAATATGGAAGTAACAATACTCTGTATTGCATATATGTTAGTACATCGTATGTATAACCACCACCATTAATTTTATAATATCGAAATGTATTATAATATGTAGAACGTAAAGTAGAATGTGTAATTTTAATTAGTTAAAAATCTCATATTTTCATTTATTTCCATTGCTCTAAATTGATATTTATACTGTACGTACGGAATATTGTGAAACCTTAATTAAATGTAAATTTTAAATTCAAAAGACGGAATTTTCCTATTTATTCGATTATCCGAAAACTTATGATTAAATAAAAATTCGCATCGGTCCAATTCGATTCCACTCAAGACAGGTTTTACTGTAAATTATAAATAAAATATTATGTATTATTCATGATTGTATAGAAGTCCATGAATAATTAATGCATAGTATTTTTCAAATACATTAGTCACGCAATACTAAGGTACAGATGCTTAACAGTAAAATATTATCGAAATTATTTGATACGATTATGACGATTTACATTTTCTCCTCGTGGAGGCCGTAAAATAGGATGGGTAAATACAATAGCTTATTTGGGAGAGTTGTTCAGGGTGAGTAAAAACTAAATATCTTATTTTGAAACATTAACGTCAAAAGTTTACTATTCTAAAAACATAAAATATTTTAATCGATACGAAACACAAACAACAGAATCAACTATAAATTACGAGTATTAAGTATAATAAAAATAAAATATTAGCACAGAACATTGAGTATTGATCGTAATTATAAATAATTGATTTTTCTTTATTGTCTATCATTATAATATAAAACGTGATATTGATGTTAGAAGCGGTTTCTATTGTAATAACAAAATTGGATTCCGTATTTGGTTGGAGCACAAGAAAGGCGAGTAGTCATAATAATGTAATTTAACTTATAATCACAGCTTCCATAAAATAGTAATAAAAAAAATGTCTCAGAGAGGGGAATGCCCCTATTGACCCCCCCTAAAATAGAATATTGGTTAAATATGAAATTACTTGTTATGATCGTACATAATAAAATAATATTATTATAGAAAATTACTATTTTCATATTTTAGGAATATACTCGTATTATGATTAAAGTTGAAAGTTGTTCATTTTTCTGAAGAGAAAGGCCTTTTTAAAAGGACCTAGGTTACTTTTATTTTAAATCTTTTACTGATTACATACGCCGTAATCAGTGGTGCCCAAATAGATTATCAGTTGTAATTATTTTTTGCTTTAGTTGTCTATAGAGCCATTTTACTGATAGTCAAATGGGTGAATGGGTAATTTACTACAAAAAAAGTGACATAAAATAAACTTTTATAGAAGGCTGCATTTTATAATAATTATAATATGTACAATATAAAAACAATAATAATAACAATTATAAAATATAATAATAATAATAATAATAATTATAAAATACATACACACTTGTGTACAATCTTCTATAAAAGTTTGAACTTTATCATTATTATATAAAAGCTATGAAAATTATACAATAAAAATTTGTTTCATGTAACTGTATTTTGACCCACAGTATTTCTATAAAATCGTTCAATTATAGTTATGATAATCCCTTCTTCCAATCATGTATTTAGGTCAACACCAACCCACCGACCGATTTGACTACCAGTACAGTAAAATATTATAAAATCATTTTTATTCAAATTCTGAATGAAGTATTCATTTAAATAGAATATTTATCATTAGATATAAAATATTACCATATTTTACTCGTACATATTCCAATGTAGATTATTGTCCCTCCCCTAACTAATCCCTAAACTACACTAGTTTGAACCCATGTATAAATAAAATGAATGCCCCCGCCCGCGTGTCCGGACTCTGTGAGAAAACCGTACATTTAATCAATTATAACCAAACTATTTAGAATTTCGATTATACAGGCCGCAAAAGAAACGTTGTACAATAATGTGTACAGAACAAAATGAATTAATTATTGTTCAATATCCATTAATAGTTATGATTACAAAATGGTATTATTTTATTGCTTTCTACATTCCTATTATAGGCTGGGACCATGGGCTCGTGTGTTTGACACACCTAATACACACTCGGTTATTGCGGCACTGCTGATAACATTGTCATTACCTAATTCTAAATGGATCTACACATATCTTTCGTTAAGAGGACGCCACACCAAAAACCATAGATGTATGATGACCGAAAAGGCACGTTATTTTATTTTGAAAAATGCAATTTACGCTGGTAAATTTCTAGCTGATGTAAAAATGTTGAGTTTCATACAGTTATTTGAGCTAATAAGATAAATTACAATTATTTTATTAAGTAGTAAATAAATTACATTTCATCCCGTGATACAATTCAGTCGTAACAGAAATACACATATTTATATGTAAACGGTAAACGAGTGCCAGTATATAAATAATACTGATCGTCAATTATAGGAAACTAATATGTATTGTATAGCTTTCTGAATTATGCTTTATATGCGATATTTTGTGATACAGTCATAGCATAATGTATAAGCCTGTATTTGTCTTCCGTAATAAATATTATGTATACAATTAAAATGAATGATAGATAAATAAACTAATTCGAACTTTGAACTTTGAACTTTGAGTGAGTTGCCGAAACGGATTCATAATTGAATTAATTCCGCGTTAACTCCTATAATTCGTTTATAATCGTTACCACTCACCATATTTATTATTAAGATCATACGTAGAGATAGGAAGAGAGGGGGTGAGACCCTAAATAACTTGTTAAAGTCCCTCGTCAACAAATCTTGAAACAATACAAAGAAACCACATAATATCGTACTCATAAGTTAGTATTGCAGAATATCATTAAACTCGGTACCCGAAAGTTATTACGAGATAAAATATATTTTGTCACTTTATGTTCGAAATCTTGAATACAGAGGTCCTCTTTTTGGTCGATATCAAATACGTAAGCCCTCCCCCCCTTCCCGCTAATATTTCAAAGGACCTCCAACTATAATTAAGACGTTATGCGTAGACGCCGCACGTACGATAAGTTTATTGCAAAATGAATTACCTGAATGTAATCGACACCGATCTGACTCTTGCCGTTGATATCGACGAAGGGCATTCCGATCTCCGACGCAGCATTCACGAAAGCTTTGGCTATGGGCGTCCTAAACGGGATGTCGGTTACTGGCAACATGCCTCCTTGGCCGTGATAGTCCTCATCCGCGTCCGACAGTTTGGCGTCTTCCGATTTCTTAAAATACTTCAGCACCTCGTCGTAGCTCCACCCTGTAGAGATTAATGTACACGCATATAAGAACAAGGTGCGCGAAACGAAAACAATTATGTAATTAATGCATTGCGGACGGAACGCTTACCCGGGTTGCCCATTTTCTCCCAATCGTCGTAATCTTTTCGGTTGCCTCGCGTATATATCATGTAGTTCAGCACGCTGCTACCACCCATAACTTTTCCCCTCGGCATCTTACACTGCTGTTTTTCGTAACCTGTCGAAACATTGAACCGTTAAGTCATACGTACAGGTACGTGGTTCACTCTCAATAAAATACCTAAACACGAATTGTTCATCGGCACGGTTTTGTAATTCCAGTTGATCGTTGAGCCTTGCATTAGCGAAGCTACTAACGGTATATCCATGAGACCCGTAGCTTCTTGTCCGGCTTCGATTAATAATACTTTCCAATTGAGAACCTGCAGTTCATATTACGTTTTCGTTAAAAAAAAATTGTTTAAGTAATAACAATCGATCAATGACTAAATGCGATAAATTTTTTGTAAAATAATAATAATTTAGTAGACTAGCTTAAGTATTTGTTCACGTTTTTCATTCGGCAAACCGGGTTATCATGTATTATAGTTCATTCATGATATGTTCGAGGTACTCGGATGGAATATTCCAAAATACTCTGCGAGAACGAATTTATAATATGTCCAATAGTGTCGTCAGAAAAGTGGTATAACCAATTACAGTAGGCAACCCTCCCCCCCCTGATTCCCCTTACACCAATCAATCACTAATAAAAACGTTTTATGCTAAAAATATTCAATGTTTTATTAATTATATGTTCGAGGAACTCGAATGAAGTATTCGAAACAATTCTGTGAAAACATATCGAGAAAATATTCAATAGCGTTGTCGGAAAAGTAGTAAAACCGAATACAATGATCACCCTTTTTGGCCCAGCAACGTCACTACCACTGCCTCTTAACCACATACCCCTCGCCCCCTATCCCGCAATAATCAATAACAACATTTCGTAATTAAAATGTCTGTGGAATAACGTTGGACGACGACGAATAATGCACGCAGTGAACGATGGTAATACGTGTAAAGTGTTTATTAAAAATTATTATGTGCGCTTATAGTTTAAATTAAAGCTTTGTACGATTGTCTCCCGACTAAATTGGATTTGAAGAGGACGGGGGGGGGGGGGGGGGGGGGGGGGGGCGGGGGGGGGGGGGGGGGGGGGGGGGGGGGGGGGGGGGGGAATGTGTAAGCAACGCGATTTGCGCCGACGAACTGCGGCCGGGGAAGGATAGGTGAAACGGAAAATAAAATCGAATCAAACCGGTCGTCGAGCAGACGCGAAAAGACGAAAACGCGAAAACGTGAAAACCTCACCTCGGTCAACCTGTTGGCCACCAACGCGCCCGCGCTGCCGGCACCGACCACGACGAAATCGTAATCCGGCAGCATTTTTATCTCTTCGACGGGCTCGTACGGGTTCCACATGGCCAACTCGTCCATGAGGCTCCATCCGGTCTGCATGCCCGGGTAGATCATCGGGTCCAGCGCGTCGGACCCCAGGATCAGCGAGGAGACGGCGAACCACATGAAGAACATGCGGCCGTAACGTGACGAAAACATGACGGCGGCGGTATCGTCCTCAGCCGCGCTGCAAGATCAGAACAATCCGGGAACTGCACTTGAATGACCGAGGTCGCGATGTAGCAGCGGTGAAGACACGACTCCGTGACACGAGCTCTGCACACCAACTGTCCCGGCGACGAGCGGTGTAGTACGTTCGTTCTGGTTTATTCATCCCCGTACAAGGTGTGCAAGCGTCATACAAGGTGAACAATATGACCGTGTGGAGGGGTCGTGTTTCTCGTTTTTATTTATTTTTTTTTTTTCCATTTTCGGAACCGTCGGTGTGTACCACGTACGTGTTATCCTAACAATACGATTTATATACATGTATATTATTTTCGTCCGTACGACGAGATCGTACATCGGGTCGTGCCGCACTTGATTGGACTTTAACTGTTTCAAGCAACGGAACACGCCACGAGTAGTTGGCGACATCGACGGCAATACAAATAAGTTTATTAAAAAAAAAAAAAAAAGTAAGTAAGGAGTGCACAGTTGTTCGTGCGAACAATGGGCGCCGGCAGCCCGTCAAATTACGATAATTACACGTTACACACGCGCTGCCCGTTTCCTTGCGTTACAACACGAAACCTATATGTACGTGTAAATATTGTAGCCATACCTCTGCCGAGATTTTTCGTTTATTTTTTATCGAACATATTTTATTTAATTTTTTTTTTTTTTTTAATTTATTTTGCCTTAGGTCGAACATGATTATTAATCCTATTTTTGATTCTGAAAGTGAAACGATCATTTATTTTTTATTTCCCGGTATTCCGTATTCCCCGTAATATATGTATTCGATCACTGCCAAATTAGAAGTAAATAATGAGTTCTAGTTATGAATGGAGGTTATTTCATGAATTTCCCGACAGTTTTCTAAATAATTGCGAAGAACTTATAAAAGTTATAAAAAGAACCGATAAAAGTTACGGTAAATCGATTTTCATTCAAATCGAATTTTCATTTACTACGCAACTGAAAAAAATTAAAACTGTAGAGAATTAAAATTTTTCATTGAATGCCTATAAATATATGCTCATTTAAAAAAGTACAATTACGAGCATTTCATAATTAAATATTATATAAATATTATATTGAAAACGATTAAAATCACGAAAATCTACTACATTTTTGATTATTAGCTTTACTGGAAGTTAATTAATTAACATAGTTATGATTTATATTTAAATTAGCCTTGTGTCCCTAATAATAGCTGTTTTTGTTGAGTAAGCTAGGAAGTCCGGAAATGTTTGTCTGTCGCTTTGATGCTGTTTGGTTTCGTGACATATTAGAGTTCTTTGTAGTTAGTTAGCTTTAAGATGCTTGAAATAATATGGCGCTACTCACAAGGTGGTACAGCATCAACTCTTTAAGTCAACTGGCAAAAAGAATATTAAAAATAATATGATGAAAACTTATGGTTAGCGGATAGCGTAATTGTTATTGTTGTTATGTTGTCATATATTTCATATTGAAGTTAGCATCTGATTTGTACAATTCCGTTGTCATTAATAATTAAATTAATGTATGATTAGTAAATGTTTTTACTAAGTTGAACATTTTAAAAATTCAGTTAGTAGTACGTATAATACGTACAAAGTTTACTTTTTATTTTAGTGCAATTATGAGATTCTTCAGTAAAAATGTACACATATGTGAAAACAAAAGGAAAGAATAATTTCGAATCGTAAAAACAATAAAATAAACAATGAAATAAACCGATCTTTGTACATTAATTATAATACACACACACACACACACACACCCGTGCTCGCGGACTCAATGGTTCGATATTAATTTAATTGTAGAGAACATGTTCGATTCTGAGTTTAGTATTATCGACCACAGTTTTTATGATTTTTTTTATATTTTTTATTCTTTTCGGGTTAAAGCTTTTTAAGCTGTAGGCGTATTATATTTAAGTTTAGTATTATTTAATAACTACTCGTTATTACGCAATGTTTTTAATTGATATATATATATATATATATATATATATAAGGAATACAGTTAAAAACATGTTATAACTCTCAAGTATGAAGTCCAGAGTTAAATGATTTCCAGTTATTATGAAACCAGGGACCCTCAACCAGTGGTGGATTTAAAGGTTCAAATGATGTCGGCAAATCCAAAAGAGGGGGGCCTCGTAATAAATGGATCACTAACAATCTTAACCCTGTTTTACAAAGCTGCTTGTAAACGATATAACAGTTTGTATTACACTTTTTTTGTGGTAAGATTTTAAAACAATTAACTACAATTTTTTTGGGCCTCAGTAAACAATTTAGGAAGGGGACCCATCGGCATTCGCCGACTAAACGATCGTTAAATCCGCCAATGCCCTTAACTATATCGGACCTGGGACCTGGATTTCGCGAATCGTGTTTGTGACGAAAAAATAATAATACCTAGCGAAACGTGCGATCCAGCAACAGCAGGCTATTCGCACTAATGCTGACGCCGTTACCAATATTTGGGTGTCACTAGCCACAGTTATGTTACGTGTACCTACACAACGTCATACTTGTCAGCCGCCCGCACGACCAATTCGTCACTGTGCACACGGTTAATTATTACGCTATAACTTGCGTACGATTGCAGCCGTGCGATACGAAATACGTTTCCGAGCGTGTGCGACTGTTGTTCCTGACGTCCGGTACACGAGCACGTGTTAATTTTGCGGTTTTTGCGGCTACGCGATCGCCGTACGTAATATTGTGGTTGATCAGTGCAACGGACACGGGTTTTGATGGGCCAGACATGCACTATTCCGCGCAAAACTCTATTATTTTCGATTTATCGAGGGAACCGAAGTACGTGCGTCTTATTCGAACTGTAGAGGTCTTACCGGTAGACCGACCGTTCGGTTGGACTTACGGAAGTTTTTCAGTTATCAAGAGGATTTAAAGACGAAATACAAATAAAAATAATTTTTAACTTTTTACAACTCAGATAAATAATAATTAGATTTATTTACATTAATATTATTATTTAGTCTATGATATTTCTTAATATTATTGTTTAAACGATTCAAATGTATTGGTCCTAAATGATCGATACATTTCTAACCAATACCTTTTTTTTTTGGGTAATTTATACTTAGATCATATATCTTAAATTTTCTCGTTTATTTATGTACATATATGGATCTAACGGAGCGCGATTTTTCGGTATGAATCATATAGAATATTTTTTATACAGCATATTAAGAGGGAGTAGGTACATTTAGTTCTTTATAATTATCTTTTGTAGATCCGACTCGAACTGCGTATACCTTTATCAAGGCAGATACCAACAGCATTATTTTGTAATGAAATTAATGGTTTTAGCGTATTTTCGGAGGTACCATCCTATGTAATTATGTCACATTGTACAATAGATTAATTAAATTATGTATATACTAACTGCGTCATATCTGGAGCGAGAATTTTGTACAATCAATAAAGTTTATAAGTAATAGTTTGTAGGCACATATTTATATTTGATACATGGAAGTTCCAGTGCATATTGCAATCTATCATCAATCCAAAATATCTTACTCTTGTTACACTAATAATTTTAAAATAATTTAGGCTATCAGTCATATTATAATCATGATGTATTTTTTTCTTGATTTGAAAATCGTGTACAATTATACATAGAAAAAGCAATAAATACTGTTTTATCATAATTTACTGTTATCTTTTTTTAAATGACGATTTCAAATGAATCTGTTTAACTTAATTCTGTAACATTCGGCGAACACCCGGGTCCCGTGGACAATACGTATTTGGTTTAGGCGCGAAGCGTATTCACGATTTTTTTCAGAGAACCGATTGGTTATATACGTTACATTTAACATGACAAAAAAAAAAAAATAAATAAAAAATCATAATAACTGCGAAATAAGTATAAAAAAATAAAATAAAGGGTGAAACTATAGGTTCAGTGGATTCCACGACCGAGTTTGGTACAGAGATTGATGAATGGTATTGATGTATTAGTCTTTTAAACTTGAAATTATAGTAACATTACCCTCGAAAATACTCTTATGATTGGGAGAGGTTGGATGAATAAAATTACATTTCCAAAAATGGTTGGTGAAGTAGAAATTGAACTCCCGATAGTATCAACTAGAACTTATTTTTTATTTTTTATTTGATAATGATCGGAGTCATCCTTCTGGTCAAAATCGTGTATACAGACACAAAAAATAAAGAAACACACTTTATGGTAAAACCAATACATAACGTTAAGTCACGTTTCTTGATAAAATTTGGTTTTAGAAAACAACGAATGTTACCTATTAGGTTAAATTACATGTTTTATATTATTTAAAGTTAAAATGGACGATTTAAGGCTTTATAAAAATTAATCGCTTCCCTGAATACGATGTAGAGAGACGATAGCTCGGAACGTATTCACTTAAAACTAAATTATTATATTATTAATTATTACATTATACTATACGGGTTTTATTATCTTAATACTATTTAGAAATTATTTTTTATTTATTATGTGCCAAAAACAAAATTTATTTGAAGAATGTTAATTAAATAAAATTGAATATCTATTTAATACATCGTCATTTACAAATATTTAGGTGAAACTGTATTCTATGGACTTTTTATAGAAATGCACAAACTGATCAAAAATAAAATATTATTTTATGAGTCACTCGATACTTACCTAAATTGTTTGTTCTATAGAATAAAATAGGCCTTGAAGAGCATTATAATTTTTAGTTAAATTAACTTAAATAAAAAATATGCACAATGATGACTCATACATTTTAATAAAATTAAAATAAGTCCGCGGACATATTTTATTATTTGTATGTTGACTTAAATAGTGCACACACTTTTTTTTCTAAAAAAACATTTCAACACATAAAAAAAAATAAACTTCTGGAAATTAGAGACAATTAATTTTAAATTGGTTATAGTCACACAAGAAAAATTAAAACCCAGAGAAAGCAAAAATTACTTGGTCTTAAAAATATGCGTGTAATTTAAACTTTGTAATTTGCTAATACTGTATAGTAATATTTCCATCATACCTATAGCATTTTTGATAATAAACTATTTAAATATTTTATACTCAACTATATTTTATGTCATGTAGTCAAAGTTTAAAATATTTTCAAAATATTTTCATTACATATTTCAAAAACAAAATAACTCATCTTTATACACGCTCTTATAACTCAAGAAAAAAAAAACATCAGATAAATTATATTATATAATACTGCCTTTCATCTCCGTATCGAAAGTATTATAAATCCTAGCAGCAAAAGAAATTCCAACGGCAAAAATTACTTATAATTGACAATAATAATTTAAAAAATCTATTGTAAATTGTAATATTTAATGAGCAAATTATTATACGAGTACCCAAACTTTAATTTTCATGGTTCATGATACGTGCATATTTTATTAATTCGATTTTAATGAAAGAATTAACGTTAAAATAATTCTATCAAAAACTAAAATTGTCTAAATAAGTAGGTATTAAGAAATATTTTTTAAAGAAATATGCGGATTATAAACATTAAATTTTATCTTATAATACATGGAAATTAGATATTATTTTGAAATAAATTGTATAACACTATCTGAATAAAGGTTGACCCGGCAAGAACAAAAATCATAAACAGTTTTGCCTATAATACCGGCTTAAAGATCAAATATTATCTGAAATTCGATAAACCATTTCTCGATCTTATATATTATCATCAGCGTCGGTGTAATATTATATTATGCTGATATTCTCTATAGAATTAAAAACATGTAATAATTAATTTTACTTATTCACGTGTATAAATGTGATATATTCTTGTACAATGAAATGTTAAATCTCCGGAGAAGAACATATGTCTAATGTGATTATGTGTTGCATACGCATGCATTTATATTGCGAATAATTTAATAAGTTTTGTATGGCACCATAAACATCTGTACAGTCTTATAATTACGTATAAGTCAAAGTACGTTTATTATATTAGGATCTTGATGAATTCTGTATTGCGAACTGTTAAATTGACATTTTTATTTCGTAAGGTTCGTAATATATTTGATTCATAAGCACAATGAAAAATCACAAACAATCATTATGATCGGAACAAGAGTATTTTATTTCAATGTTTTAACATGTCCTCGAGTAAATTTGTTTGCAAGTGATATTTTTTGTTTTATGTGTCCTGTCAAATTATCGTGGCGATATTGTAGCAGTAAAAATATAGCAGAAATAACGTCGCATCAAAAATATCGCACATCAATAACCTCGCCCGTCATTATTATTGCACATTATCTTATTATTTACTATATGACAATTATGAGTCACAAAATAATAATTTGTATACTTCGTTTTAGAGTAATCGTACTGTTTGTAATGTCTAGTGACAGTATTGATTTGGTAATATAACACAGCAGATAGCAATATGCAAAATATTATCAAACAAAAAAGTGAAATAAAATATAATTATTTTTCATTCGAAAAATAACGCGAAACAACAAATAAAATTATTTGGAGTTGTTCGGAATGTACCCCAAAAAAATGCCGTGAACATTAAGTTAAATAGATAGACTATAAATATAGATTAGTTGACCACTACTCACGTGGCGTATCACATCATTCCCAATACCAACAATTATAATTAAGTAAATCCTAAAAAATACAATTTAACTATGTAGTATACAAGTAAGCATGTATTATAAAATTATTAATTATGTTTAAATGTAAGAATTTATTATTATTTTTTAACTCTAATGAAAATAAATTGTTATATTATTGCAATTTTTTTCCCGCGATAAATTACCGCGGTATTTTGACGTGCATCTATTATATTTTTATTGATATTTTTTATTTACTTATAATGAAACATTTACTACAACGCGATAAATAATGTTTTTTTTTTCAGTTAATTACATTAAGCCACTAAAATATTTTAAAAATATTATGTTATTATAATTATGCATTTACGACTTTACCAGTAACAACGTGTCTTAAAAAATGTCACGGTTTTCATACTAAAATAGTAGAATTAAATAATTGTCTGCTATTACTTTGATGTGTTCAAATAAAAAGCAAATAACAATGAATTAATAATACATAAAAAAATAAATGAAACTATGAATTTGTTATAAATAGGGAACGGATTTATATGTAAATGCATATTTTATTAAAACGAGATATTTATGATTCGATAAGAAATGTTCATGATTTAAATCATTCCTATTAATATGATGCTACTTTTATTTTACATATTTTTACATATTTTACTAATTTTTAAATATTTTTAAACATATTTTATCATTTCATCATTCATACGTCTTCTTCGTACAAACATACAAGAAATTATTTCAAATTAAGATCCAGTAACTTCTATCGCTATTAAAAAAGCTCAAAATATAATGCAAAATGAAACATTGAAAACAAATTTAATTCTTATCTCAGTGAATTTTAGTTTTATTGCACATACGTTTACAAAATTAGAAAAAAAAATATGTCCTTAAATGATAGTATGCAAATTGTGGAATCAACAATTGAAAAATGAAAACTTGTAAGCGAACCAATAGGAGATGTTGTAAAAAAGAAAATTCGTGCTGTTACAGAAAAAAATCCCAGGCTATATTGATTTTAAATAAATCAGTGACATAATGAGTGGCAGACACCCTTCTAAAAATTTGGAATTATCGCCTTCTGATATTATGCACTTCAAAAATGCTTCAATCAACCGATGTAGGTTTTTATGGAATGATCATTTAGTCGTTTTAAAAATATTTTAATATCTTATAGGCGATATTTATAATTTGATAATTTAAAAGATATTGTAATAATTCAATGCAACAAATCATTTTGATAATTTAATAATTATAATTTTTTTTTTTTTTTAATTAAAATTTTTTTAAAATATCTTTTAAAAAGATATTTGGATGTTTTTAGCATCCAAAAATTTTATAAATTATACTTACATATATATATATATTTCTGTATTTTTATTACATATAAATCCGTTCCCTAGCTATAAATAATACAAATATTAAAAACAACATTATAAAATTCAATCGCATTCAGCTAATAAGGGTGAATGGAAATTATTACAAACCACAGCCTAAAACGATATGTTATCTTGTAAATTTGAAAATTATGTGATTACAAGTATTTTTTATCATCCACTAATTTTATTATATTTTTATACAAGAAACGTCACTTTTTTAATACGCTATTTGTTATAATTTTATGAACTAAATTGGAACATAATGAATTATAAAATAATGTTAGAAATATGAAAAGAAAACCATGGTTAGTAGTGCACTACTACGCTTTTAATTATTAACATTTAAAAAAAACTTTAACAATTTTTTAACTATTAATAGGTACAAATAAAATAATAAAAAGTTATCTTATTCCCAAAATAATCGTTATATAATATAATAATATGTGAGCATATTATGTGATTATATTTAAAAGTAAACTATGAAAATACATTTTAACTTGCAAAAATAATTCGATTCACAATAAAAACTATCATATAGCATTGAGCGCTAATATTGGAGTTTTGCAAATAATTTTTGTATTTCAATGTAATATTATATAAGTAAACAAAATACAAATATGACATAGTATTGTCATAGAATATCCTGTCTGTGATGACTTATTTATTTTTATTTACATTTTAATGAATCTAACCAAATAAGCAATGACAGAACTTATTTAAATTAATTTAATAATAACAGTAATAATAATTATAACTAATATTAAAAAGACAATGACAAGATTTAATATCATATTATATAATAATTAAGTGATAGGTACATAAGTGTAGATTTTATAAATAAACGTAGATATTATTGGTGTCTGTGATAACTTATTATAATATTATGGTTATATCATAATTTGTATAAATTACTATTCTAAACGTTTCGCCATTATAGTCAGAAAAATATAAATAAATGTAGATTAACCTCTTATTATTAACCTTATTCTAATAATTTAAATAGTTTTCACCTGACTAGTTTTTTTCTTTCTTACAATTCAAATACTTCATATTATTATATATTTATACATTATACATTATACACGGTACAAGTTTGTTATAGATTTATTGACGTTGAATATTCTGTTTCTTAAAATAATTATGTGTATATTAAATTATGTGAAAATCAATTTCCAAGATAACATGAAATTACATGATTTTATTTTTGTATTCTTCTTAGTATAAATAAATAAAATTATTGCATAAAGAATATTATAATATAGTTATTACTAACTAATAATTTATGTACATTGTAAAAGTTTAAAATACGTGAATATATGTTTTACTTAGCAATTTAAGTAGAGACCAAAGAGTATATTGTACTCCTTAAATTATCATTAATAATATTTTTCATCGTTTCCTCGTGCAATTTGTAAGTTTATAATTAAAAACAAAAATTAAATAACGTTCAGGAAAAAATAATTGTTTTTTTTTTTTACGTATATTTTTAAATAACATTTAATGTTTTAAGCTTAATGCGCCACAGAATAATCATAATTTTCGAATCGTAATCTCAAAGGCGATTTAGCGGCGATTTTTGGTATCGTCTATATCAACATATAAAACAATAACTCATAATAGTTAATAAATAATAATTTATAACATTGTACGTGTAAATAAGCTGGCAAAATAAAAAATAACTTAATTATTGAACATTATTGCACGGGAGATGTGTTGAGTACAAAGTAGAAAAAAACATTTCCGTGATACGTCATAATATGACGATATTATCGTCTATTGATTGAATATCTATTACCTTATATCTAAGCTTTTATTCTTTTATCTAAGCTAATACTTTCGACTATCGATTAGAAATATACTAAGGCGTTTCGTATATTTTTCTCGGCTATATTAATACCACGCACAGTAACGCAATCATAAAATACAACAATATTTCTTACATAGAATGACGTGATGATCCTAGTTTTTATAATCGTACATATTCCACATAGTTCTAAATACGGATCATGATTGTGAAATACGTCTTAGCTTACGTCTTAATTTATTGTCTATAATATTCTTATACCGTTTATATTTACACTTGAATAGTTGTATTGCAACGGAAGCATATAAATGATGATTCGTTGCGTAGTAGATCGTAGTTTTCCAATTAATAAAAATGATATTGGTATAAAGGACGCGATTGTAATTGTACATTATACACGTTGTATTAAAGTATAATTATTGCTATCAAAGATCTGGGCCACGACCGATATCCTTATTTGTATACAAATATGCAAAACGAAAAATTGTGAGACCGAATTTTTTTCCACATACCGTTGCAGTAATTAACAACGTTATGTAGTATGAATATTAGTAGAAATTTTGAACGAGCACATCTATTACTACAAAATTTCCCTTTATACATTTATCGGAGTTCTATCGTAGTTGTTATGGTTGTATTGTTTAATAATAATAATAAAATCAGAATCAACTAATAATCATACTGATATAATAAATTAATTGTTCACATGAGTCGTATATATTTAGCGACTTTGTTTAACTATTTATTGCCCGTGCAATAAAAACTTGTTCGAAACGTAAACAATAGAAAAACGATGACTTGCAGTGATAATCACTAAAATTATGATGTGCGCGAAATACACGATACACAATGTTATCACATTGAAACACGGCCTAACACGTGTGTAAAAAAACGACAAGACGCAAAAAAAAAAACTTAACAATCATTTAGCTCTTGCGTACGACGCGTTACGACATAAATGCTGTAAATTCGATGGATAAAGTGAATAAACAACATAAAATACAAATATAATATAATATAATTAATAGGTTTAACAATTTATTTATTAATTAATTGTGCGACAAAGAGAATCTAAAGAAAATTTAAATGTAAATAATTATTATTTTCTCGTTGAAACCATTATTAAATCGGTACGAGTCTCGTGTAATACAAGTTCTGTAATCTGTAGCGGCGAATATAATTAATTGTCAATCATACGTAACCCAATGACATTGCGACAAATTTATGTTCGATTTTTTAAGAAAACAACGACCTAGTGTATTCTACGTATAAACATATAATTGCTGCAAATTATGAAAAAGCGATACATA
This sequence comes from Sipha flava, assembly GCF_003268045.1. Classification (NCBI taxonomy): domain Eukaryota; kingdom Metazoa; phylum Arthropoda; class Insecta; order Hemiptera; family Aphididae; genus Sipha; species Sipha flava. Next base: position 45,683 of record NW_020273570.1, on the reverse strand, counting down.
CATTTTGCATTAAAAATGTAAAGTTAACGTACGTGAACGGGAACACGTGTATACGTACGATGTGTACGTTGAAATTGTAATTTTACGTGTCGCGCAGTGCGATACAGTTGGACGCACAGAATATTCTGGTCTTCGGACCGTGTGCAAAGGGTGATGTGTGCACCGATGTACCAACAACAACGGATAGACCCGTTGTGATACAATTGAACGGCATCGGATTAACCAATCGGAGCGCTTCGAAAAACGTTGAAATACATCGGACCCAGGTGGCCCTACGGGAACTTTTAACGTGGAACTGTGTTGGTCGAGAAAAACGTAACGATCGGTAGGGTGAGTTGAACGATATGGCGTTGGAGCGGATGTCTGTTTCGCATGGTGTATCGCATGGGAACGGAATCCGAGTGCGACTGCAACGAACGTTGAGTGCGGAGACTTTCAAATCGTCTTACGTCCGAAATCGCAAGGATTTGTACATCCTGTAAGTATCGGCGCAAACCTCTCCAGCGCGGGACGGCCTGTTTGGATTAGGTGTTGGATCCGCGCGATGCCCACCGCGCCACAGGGATCGGCGACGCCACCGAGATCGGGCACGCGCACGACCCGACACGATGTGTTTTCCCACCCCGGTGGAGTTAGGATTTCGCGCGGTTGTAACGTCGCGGAACAACGTCCGGGTTAGCGCGCCCGCTAAGAATACGGTGCCGAACCGAACGGCAGTGGGCAGCCGGGTGGCGGGCGGTACCACCGGCGGTTGGACGATCGCCGAACGTTACGCGAACGCCGGACGCGACCATGGCGACGGCCGCGTCGTCTCCGAGCACCCCACCCACCACCCGCCCATTTACTAACCCGTTGCTCGGCCAACCGCGCGTCCGTTCTGAAACTATTGCCGCCGCCGCCGATACTATTGTAACGCGTCCGAACACTACGTACACGTTTCACGTAATAATACTGCATTAACTCAATGATGATAATAATAACTGCGCGGTCGTAAGTGTCGCGTGCGTATATTTTTCATTAAACATTTGTTATCGTTAGAGTTGGGATATGTTGATCTTCTAAAAAAACACACATAAACGTCCTAAAAAAAAAAAAAAAATTAAAAACATCCTAAAGCCAAGAAAATTTCATTTAAAAATAACAGTTTTTATTATAGATATGAGTATGATAATGAGAGCCAGAGTAATTTAAAATGTGAATTGTAATACCGTGAACATTGGTTCAAACTATTTTTATTCTATCAACCAGTTGACTCCATAAAATATTTTTTTTTAATGATTCTTTATTTTTACGTACACTTAAAATGAAACTAAAATCGAATTAAAAGTAATTTTAAATAATTTAAAAAACTATCTTCTATTTTCGATTACATTTTTGATTCTTATAATTTAAATAATTTAAATAACTTATCAAATGAGTTTTCTTTTTTTTTTTGTTTTAATGAAATAATCTGTTGACTCGAACTTAAAAATGTTTTTAATCATAATAAACTAAACAATACGAGTGTACAATATACAACAATACATTGCTACCTACATTATTATGTTAAAAATAAAATTGATCTTATACATATAATCAATTTAAAATACCATAAAAAAATGCTAAGAATGTCCATAAAAGTGACTTAATTATCCGGTACATAGTGTTTTAAATAAAAGGTCGATTTAACATTTGTAATATATGATTTGGTTTAGAATTTCGTTTCTTAAATTCCAATAAACTAGTGATTACATTAAACGGAACTCAATGTATTATAAGACAATAAGTATTTGTTTCAAATTTAAGTATTTTAGGTATCTATATAAAATTATTAAAAACTAATTAAAAAGTAAAATAAAACTAAAAAAAAATAACCGGTAAATCTTATTGGTAGGTGATGAATATAATCATAACAAAAACCCCACGATAATAATAATAAAATTATATTTATGAATAATATACAAATTGTCTTTACAATTTAAGAAAAATTCCCTCACGTTGGACAATAGCTACAAAAATTACGTAAATATAAAAAAAATTACGTTTAAAAACAAAAAATAAAATGAATTTATAGCTAAAATTGCACAAAAAAATGCAAAATAAAATTAAAATATTTTGAATCAAGGAAGCATGAAATAAATTGTTAGCTAAGATAGTATTATTGAGAATCAAAGAAAAAAAAAATGCAAAAGTTCTCAAATATTCTAACTTTCGTTATCATAGTCATAGACTACTTGTTGACATCACACGTGTTTAATAGTTGTTTCACGACTACCCAACACTACGTAAACGTACCTCAACGAACAAAAGTTCATTATTGTTATTTTCGACGTATGGGTGCAGAGCCGGCAAGAGGGTAGGGCAGGAAAAGCAGAGCACCGGAGCCCGGACCTCCGGGAGGCCCGTTGTCAGAGGCATATTTAGTCATAGGCCCGGACGCCTACCTAGGTGACATTTGGAGAGCGATACATTTTACTAATTTTTTATATGATTACTTATATTTATCACAATTCCTGCTACAGTAGCAATTGTAGAATACACTTTATCTGTATTAAAAAGAATGAAAATGATTTACGTGCAGCCATAAGTCAAGACAAGCTATCGAGCTTAGGAGTATTAACGGTGGAAAAAGTACTGGCAAAAAACACCAACTTGGATGATATTATCAACGAATTTGCTATGATAAGGCCAGAAAAGGAACACTTTAATTGAACCTAATCATTTGTTAATTACTGTTAAATAGTCGGTTACATTATTTTCTTCAGTACTAACAAAAGATTTTATATACCAAATATTGTATTTTTTTTTTTTATTAACAATTCATCAAACTTATACTTATATATAATTAAAGTTTATCTTAGTCAAATAAGTATAAGTAAAGGGGCCCGGAATCGATCAGCCCCAGGGCCTACAAAAGTTCTCGCCGGCCCTGTATGGGTGTACACGCGTGGAAGGACGCAGTCATTCATGTCACTCGGTTATATATTCGTATCTCGTAGCGATCAATCGTTTAAATTATTTCTGAGTAACTTTCGAACGCAAGTTTGTACTACAAGTTTTACTTTCACTGTTTGTATTGTAACTGTTAGCGAAATGAAATGTATCATATAAATGTATGCATGATACGTAATGTACACCGTTCGTTTATGGAACGCAAAACGCAACAGCATTAGGATCTAAAGATAATTAAGTACTAATCAATGAGCAGAAGCCGAAGAAATTATTTTTTTTATTAAGGTTTACTTATTTTTCGCGCAAAATGGTACCATATAATATCTACGTCCGTCAACGTTTCGGGAACGTCTCTCGTTGACTCCATATAATATGCCTTGCATTCTGCCCAGGAACTCATACATCCCCTCAAGGCACACGTTCAAAACGTATTTAATTTTCGTTTACTATGGAGAAGGCACGTTTATCATTTAAACATTATATGACTGCCAAATCCCATTTTCTCGGATAGTTTAACATTTGTGCAAGCCAAAATATATACCAACCAACTCAAGTTTGGTATCAATAAACTATTTTCCATCTCCGCTCGAATTCGGCTTTCTTTGACGAGTATTACGGTAATTATGCGCAAATATCGTCCGTTTGTAAACATTAATACGCCGACATCGTGAAAGAGGGATGGACCAGTACCCACTCAATCAACCATTTTAGTTGCGCGCAGAGTAGGTATAATATATGTATGCTATTTTTTATTTATCTTCTTTTTTTTTTTTTTGAGATTTTTTACAGCATATTATAATACTCCGACAATTATTGGGGACATATTACTGACAATCAGTCATATAGATTGTTAATGCTCACAATTCTATGTTTGGAGGCCAGATATATACCTACTATCTATTGTTGATGAAGATTAACGCCGCACCGAATAGCTATTACATCAATTTGATTATTATTGACCGTTCATTTCATGTGCATATTGAAAATATACATATCCACGGTAAAACATACACGCGTTTTAGATTTAGTTGCAATAACCGCGATTTTATCACGATCACACTTCAATGACTGAAATCCTATGCCGGTCACAATACGTACTAATCGTACGGAATTCTTTCAAATGTCGAATTTATATTTTTTCCCATAAACCGATTTGGCTTGAGAAGAATTCAAAATAATTAATTTATTCATAACATGTACATTTTAACAGTTAATTTGTATTATTAACAGCAGAATTTGACTTTAGTAAAATTTCGTTAAAAATTCTTATGTGTCTGAAATGCGTACATTAAATACGCATTCATTACAGCCTCTACGTGTTATTATAAGTACACAGTAATTATCACAAGGGAAATTCATAACTACTTACATTTGATAAAAAAAATTAAAAAGAAAAATGTATGAAATTATTTCAAAAAGCATTTATTATATATAGAAATCATGAAAATATTAACAACAAATATTATATAGGTACATAAGTATCGAAAAAACGATAAGTGGCAGAAAAAGCGACTTCTACATATCTTTTATAATTACAATATTAACCCGATAAATTATAGTTTATATATTGTATTATACACGTTATTTGTATTTTAACACATTTTGTATATTGTTACTATTTCATCAATGTGGAAACCGGTATTTAACATTGATAACATTTAAAAACGATAATACAAATAATTATTTCTTAATTAAATAAATTATAATTAAATAATTATTAAACACAAATAATCTCTGTTAATTATTTTTTACGAAAACCTTCCGGCGTTGTATAAACATTTAAAATAACTGTCAACTCCTGCACATTAAAAATTCAACAAATATAAGAGTGCACAGCAATGAGATCAACCGTCTCCATTCTCAGAAAACGTCTGCAGTACCTGTAGTAAAACTGTTTTTCGTGCACAGGGTCATATGAATATTACGTTAACAATTAAGGAATCCCGACTTATTATAAAAGTAATCAATGGTGATATTGCCATTGTTCTGCTGGGAGCTTTTTCATACATTTAAGATCTTTAAGAAAAAGTTGAAAATACTTTGAACGTATATTGAAAAAAAAAAGATCCTGACAAAACAAAAACAATATCACTCTCAATTACTTTTATAATAAGTCACGGCACCTTAATCGTTCCCGTATATTTATACGAGAATAATTGACAGTGGTAACTTTATAATTTCAATCCTTGTAAGACTGATAGCTAATTACTGTAATATTTCCGTCTCGCACTCAGCCGATATCGCTATAACGAATGTATAAAAACACTAGCAAAAACAAAATAGCATTGTAAAAAGTCTTTTAATGGAAAAATAAGTAAAACTTGTCCGGACAAACAATATCTACAACAGTATTTTATTTTTCTTAATAATTGTGCTAGTTGTGTTTCTCGTGTATGATATTTGGCTAGTGAGGCAAATGAAAAAAATGCGAAATACGCTTTTACCGTATACGTGTAGCATTATGAGTGATACGTGAACAGTAAAAATAAAGGTTACACTGTCATACTTCCCGTACGCTTTAATGCATACGAATAATAAAAAAAAAAAAAATTTTACATGTTTACGATATTTACTGTTCTAACGCGCCATCCGTGTAATCCGAACGATGTAAACAAATCAATGCTGATTTCGGGAATAAAAAAAAATACATTTACGCCCTATTACAATAAGGTATATTATACCTTTTACACTTTAGATACATTACATGCGCCTTAGTAGTTATCTACATTTGATATCGAAACTTTTACTAAAAAGTGGGAGGGGAATAAAAACTAAAAATAATAAAATAATATCTAAGCATTAAACTAATTAGACTAATTTATACCATCCGCAAAACATAACGAGAACAATCCAATGTTATCGATCTTCAGGTGGCAAAGATGAGTGGCAATATGTCTTATTAAAACATGGACTTTGGTTGTGGCATACCGAACTGCACTGTATATGCATTCTTTTACACATGCATCTAAAGTTCTTACACTGCTTTACACATTGGCATGCAAACGTATTGACGGAGTAATCTTTAGTGACCTCGTACGTGCAATATTCGTCCAAAGGAAAGACACTGTTGTCCGTTGACCGCGTATCCTGGTCACAAATTTGGAATTGTTCCCTAGTGCAGAGCTTTGGCAGTCGACCCAAATCAGTGCCAATCTCGTACATATTGCCTTTCACTGTAAATGGACACGTATGTTTAATGTAATATAATTTTGACCAAAATCTACGGGAAATCGTAATGAAAATTGAATAATTAATCATTATGAAGATATGATATGAAATATATGATTTTTATATATTATAATAATTTATAATAATTTAATTAATTTATTGTTTATAAAAAACGCTAAGTTTAATTACATTTTTACGTTTAAAACACATTCATGTAATGAGAGTGTTACGAATAGTATTTCTTGATAAAATGAATATTTTATTTTCAGCAATAATTCCCTAGTTCGGCACAGAAAATGTATTATATTGTTAAGAAGATAAACAACTGTTTTGATATAATTCACCTACCAATCGACCGCTTATATTACGTAAAGTACACGTTTTCATCACCTATTACATCGAAACTTTTGTTATTTTCCCACAATAAGTCAATAGATATAAAAAAAAATAAATAAATATAAATAAATAATAATAAAATAATAATAATAATTAATAATAAATATTAATAAATATATACATAAAATATTTATTGTAACAGAAGTACGCAGTAGTTTACCCTTGTCAAATCAAATCAATATAATAACATTGGCGACAGTGTGAACGGATAAACCATTAATAAACTTTAACGATTAAAGCATTTCGATGTACATTATATTTGTAAATATTATTATTATTATTATTGTGTTAATCGTCGACTTTTCGAATCTGTGTTGAATCAATCTCGATCTACGTCGAGGGATTACAGAATATTTTACTATAGTATATCATTGTAGTCGGATTAATATTTGTATTGTTTTCGATAATCACCGGACAGTATGATGCCTTTGGTGTCGCGTATGTTGAACAATCCTTTGTCCACACCGGTCATCAGTTTCACCTTGACGTGGTCGCCGACCTTTCCCTTAGTGAACATTTCAGTGGCTAGTTCGGTCGGCAGGTCCGGGACGGAATTTCCACCGTTTTTCAGGTCTGAAAGAATATAAAGCGAAATGAGGAAAACGATAATTTGATTGAACAAAACGGAAAACGAATGTCAATCGCACCAACTGAACAAGTTATACCAATGCCGGCAGCATATGGACGGAGAAAACGGAAAGACCGATAAAGATTTCCCGTGATGATTGGTTCGAACAGCGTCACGTTTACGGCCGTCGATTCGAGCCATCGCGAGTACATACAAGGCTTTTTACTTCCGGAGTCATTTTCGACGCGCGTTTCGAATGCAATTCATTTCGATTCGAACAAAACGGCCGTGGTCTACCTGAACGGCGGTTAAGACCAATGCGAATAAAGCGAATCGGCTCGTGAAAAACGTTGGTACGTGTTCACGTTCGACTTCGATTCGGTCGTGCGTGCGTGTGACTAGTCGTTTTACATTTTTTTCCCGCTCGTACAACGGTACGAACATTGGGCGGCAGTTTATGGTTACGGGAAGTGATCGGAACGCGATTCCGAGCTCGGCAATGTGACGCACAAAAAAATTATCGACGACAATGAAATTCAAACAGGAACGGTAAATAACACGTTACCGCTGTAATGTGCGTACGAGGGAGCGGGCGGGCGGGCGAGAAGCCTGCGAACAGTACTTACATCGTAATAGGGCGACATACACATCCTCCTCGGACGCGAACGCGGACGTGACTTCTACCGGCAGCTGCGGCAACACCAGTCCGAACCGGAGCACCGTGCCGAACATGAGCTCGTACGGCGAGCTCTGCATGCCCGGGTGCATCCTGTTGTTGTACGCGGTCTGCACGATCTTCAGGCCCACGCACCAATTGTCCGTCTTGTTGTCGCTCAGCCACTTGAACAGCATGTCCTTGACCACCTGGTTTGGATTGCGCCCGTGGGCCGCGTGTGGCGGCACCTCGCCGTGCACCAGCTGCAGCCCCGGCCAGATGATGCGCAGCCGCTGCACCATGCGCGACGCAAACCCGCGGCCGTTCTCGCTCTGCAGCACGGCGGGCGCGCCGAACGTGGCGAACAGGTCGAACACGGTATACGTGACGTCGTCCACGTGGTCGGTGGTGAGCGCCTGCAGGTACACGTACCCGGTAACCTGGTCCCGGTACACCATGTAGTGCCGGAAGGAGCCGTCGGGCCGCGACCGCATGTCCACCACGTCCACCTGGCCGCGCTTGGCCATTACCGTGGTGGTGTCCGGCACGCGGCTGCGGTCCCCGTGCCGCCGTTTGCCGTTCCACCTGCACACCGGGCACAGGACCACGTAAAGCGCCACCGCGTTGGCCGTCACGTTGTGGTACCGGAGCTCGATCAGTTGGTGCACGTCCGCCCAAGTACTGTGGCTGGCGCACACATGGTACTCGCGTATGATGCCAAACACCTCCTCCGCGTACGCGTACACCTTCAACCGGTCGTAGTTCGAGGTCACCGAGACCGGCACCACCAGCCGTTCCTGGTCGTCCACCATGGCCACGTCGTATCGGTGTATCAGGTCCCACTTGTCCTGGGTCGCCGGACGGCCCGCGTCCACTATCGCCCTGTACCGCTTCACTTTGTCCACCGTCCGATCGTAGTCTACCTTGGACATCGCCGCCCGGTCGAAGATCACGAACCGCTCGAGGAACTCCTCTTCCGCGGTCTTCGGCCGCGCCCAAACATCATCGGTCAACGAGGACATTCGGCGTTCGCGTGCAACAGCTCTCACGGACGCGGCCACGAGTACCATTCACAGCACATTCTCAACGTTTTTGAACGCGCACGGTATGCAAATGCAAGTATATATACACACCCGAAGGTGCGCGTATCGAGAACAAGAGTCCGTGGTTGGTGCGAAGCCCTCCCCCCACCCGCCCAAAATACGATAAGAAATTAAAATCAAGAAACGACGGGAAAACGGACCGCTCTATTGATGATTACGAATCATTAAATCGTACACCTCTGACCTAAATAATCTTGGACTGCACGCGCAGAAAGAAAGATAATATAATATAATATCTAATTTTATACAGCATTTTCTGTTTCCACCGATCGATTACTGCCGAGTAAATCGCTACGGTTACGCGCGAGCGTGTTTACCAAAAGTGTCGCTGATCGAATGATGCACAATCGGTCTAACTCGACGATTTATGTAACATTGCGGATTACGGGGTAGGTCCAGATCTTGCCAATCGTGACGGAAAAGCAAATCGGAAAATCGCCAGCTCGTACTAATCGCGGTTGAACAATCAAAATGTGAGCGGACTGCATACTGTTACGAAACGTAATTTTTATCGATTTCTGAGCAGGACTGCGCGGAAAAAATAATTATTTGAAACGATCATTATAATATAGGCATATATTATGTTACGTGCGCCGGTTGGTTATACCGTGCAGCGATGGTATAAATACGATTGTCATACACGACGGTACGGATCGCATGAATAATTAATCGATCGACTTCAATCCCTATTAATATTATTAAATTATTTACAACGATAAGCGCTACTATAGGTATTCTAGTTGACTATCATATTTTCTACAGTAATGACCTATGCTAATGTTAAGCGAATGAAAAAAAAAACGCACACAACGTTTCGGAATAATTTTAACAGAAGTATACGTACGAACAGTATTGTATAATATTATATCAACAGCCTTTCGAAATGTATCGGAGATTTATTTATTTTTTCCGATGTCACGCGTCCAATGTATTTCACAGCGAGTTTGTACACGAGCCAATGTGCATTATAGCGAAGCGTTGATGTTTTTACATTATCGTATGTACATGCGTATCCCCCAACTCAGGGATGGCGAACCTTTTAGTTTTTAATGTTTCGGGTGGCAAAAATAAAAAATCGTACTTTTAATTTTTTATTCGCTCATGCGTGTCGATATGAAAAAGCACGTCAAAATAATTTATTTAATGTTACATTCAAGCACTTTACATCACTAATAACCTTTTAACACTTACACGTTTTTTCACGAGCATAAAATTATCGGGAAAATGATAAAATATCAAATTATTTTCGACTGTCGATTCCATTTTATTTTATCTTGCTTTATTGAAAGTCAACTGAAAATTATGAACTGTATTTAAACCCAATGTCCGAACAAATTATCTTTGTGTTAAGATTATACGTGTTTATAACATTTAAAGGCACGTAATTAGGTGCTTATTTTAGGGGAGGGAAATGATTAACATTCTTCAAAAATATCGGGACTTAAATAATGTACAATAAAGTAGTATATATTGTATATTTTAATTCGTGGTTACTACAATATGGTCTTTAAGTGGGGATTAGATTGTTCCTGTTTTCTCCCCTAAATAACATGCCTGAACTATATTTATATATTTATTTTTTTTTTTGTTTTTGATTTTTGCTTAAAAGTGTCTGAAGATATACTTAAACAGGACTTTATTTATTATCACATATAAAATTAGTAAAATAACCGTTATCAGGTAAATTTGAGCTGTGGATACACATCGTCAATTTGAAGATTTGTCTGTCGATGATCGTAATAAAAGCTTTAACAAAATACAGAACATAGTAGTATAAAAATGATTGTCAACGTTTAAAATAAAGGAAAAATTAGGTATCATATAATAAATCGATGTGTCATTGAAATTGCGTGCGCATTTGTAAATTCTGTGTAGATTAACTCTTAAAGGAGCTAAGCTCTGCCTTTATTTGCGTCTAAGGATGCATATATCTCTTACATGATCTGATATTTTAGTTTACATTTTCACGAACCAAAATGCATGGAAATGAACTGGACAGTTTAATCAAAGTATAGAGGTATAGAAAATATACATAGATTCAAGAACAGTCCCGATACTTAACGTTACAAATTGAACTGGAAAATTAACACAATATTTTAATTTGATAACAACGCGAATACGTAGTACGTTATTCATATGTTAGTTAATTTTTAAGCTTATCGTCACTATACATTACACATACGAGTATAGGTTCACCGCAAAGGAATATTATGTATGTAAAGCGCTCTTTTGATGTAAAATAAATACTGGTTTACAGGCATGATCTTCTTTACTCCCAGAGACGTTCATCAACATGCATGTAATTCAATATGCTGTCAACAACAAATAATGTATAGCGAAAAAAGTCTTTCAAAAATAATAAACTTAAATCACGTACCTGTTACTATATACTAAATCGGATGTTGCATGACATTTCCATTAACGTTCATATTAGTTTATTCAAAAGGACGTTAAAAGAAAAATAATACTGAATGTTTCAAAAAACCCAAAGAAGTGCACTCATATAAACAAATATGTTTACGTACAGCACACATTCGTAGACATTTTTTGAAAATGATTCGACCATTCGATCGTTTCAAATACAATTTCCGAAGTTGATACGTTATATAAAACGTCAGACTGGAGTATTATTTTCAAATAAATTATCTACTTTTCATACCTATATATATTTATATATATATAGTGCTATATGTTATTATATGCTATTAAACTTTGAATAATTGACAAAAATATTTTATTTCGTGAAATAAATATTTTTACTTTTTTAGAATTTTAAGTTTATCGTTAAATTCAATGCCATCAGTTATTGTATTCTATAACCTTAACGATTTAAATTTTCAAAAATTGCAGCGTCTAATATGTTAAACTATTTACCACTACTACTATAAACTTACTTCACGGTACGATATTATAATCTCGAAAAATAAACCTAACGTAGTCGAAAAATTATTTTGTGATTATTTAAAATCGGAAATTGTATTTTTATTAAACATGATCTGAATCTGAATATGATTTTATTAATTGTTATTTGAGTACTAATTCTAAATACTTTTCAATTAGGTACATTTCATCCAAGTCTGTAAAATGACAATATGAGTACATAAACATACGTATATACATAACGTTGTTAAATTTTTTACTTATTAATTAAATTGCATTACATAAATACATTATAAGTCATCATTATATTATTATTTATAAAATATTTTTTTTACTATGATAAATGCAGTTAAATAAAGTTACCTCATCCAAAATAGTTATTAATATAAAATGTAATGCGTTATGTACCGCCAGTAATGTCTACGCACGCTTACGAGTACACAAACATATCTTCATTAACGTAGCTTATGCCTTTTGACAGGAAAATTCATATTTATAAATATTAAATGATATACTCTTTCACTGTGTTAAGCCGAAATAATATAAAGTACAGACATTTATTACAATTTTAATTTAAATGTATTCGATTTACAATACCATATCTTAACAAAAATTTCAGAGCATCTGATTGCAATTAAAAAAATTAATTAATATGAAAAAAAAATGGTTAGAAAAACATTATACTTGTGTACATTATGAAATTAATTAAGTAAAATAAAATAAATAACGTACTACTAGCATATTTCACTCTATAGTTTTTAATAAATGTTTCTACATAATATTCTACGTATAACTGTCAAAAACGTTATTTTTTTATAAGTTATAACTTGGTATATTACGAGGTGTATTCAATAAATACCCTAAAATTATTAAAAATTATATTTCAAACTTACAAATTATTTAAATGGATCACCTTCAAAATAGTGTCCTTTAGCATCAATACAATGCTCCCAACGATCTTGCCACTTTTCGAAACACCTTTGAATTTCCTCTATATTTATAGCCTTTAGATCTTGTATCACGTTATAAATAGTTTTTTTAATGTCTTCAAATCTGTGGCTTTTGAGGGTACTTTTTAGTCTTGGAAACAAAAAAAAATCACAAGGAGCTAAGTCGGGTGAATATAGTGGATGAGGTACTACTGGTATATTTTTAGATGTCAAAAATTCACGTACAGAAAGTGCAGAATGTGCCGGTGCATCGTCATGGTGCAAAAACCACGACTTTGATTTCCACGCTTCTGGCCTTTTACGGTGTACTTTTTCTCTTAATCTTTCTAGTACTTGTTTATAGAACACTTGATTTACTGTCTGATCTGTAGGTACAAACTCATAATGGACTAAACCATTAAAATCAAAAAAAACAATGAGCATTGCTTTGATGTTTGCCTGGACCTGACGACATTTTTTTTGGACGAGGTGAATTTGTGGTCTTCCATTGCGATGATTGGACTTTGATTTCGGGATCATATCCATACACCCATATTTCATCGCCCGTAATTATTGATTTTATAAAACTTGGGTCGTTAGAAACCCGATTTTTTAGATCCAAACACACTTCAATGCGATGTTCCATTTGCTCTTCGGTTAACAATTTTGGCACTAATTTTGCGGACACTCTTTTCATACCCAATTCATCTGATAAAATCGAATGACAAGTACCAATTGATATGCCAACTTCATTAGCTACTTCTCTGACAGTTAATCTTCGGTCGGATCTAATTTTTTCTCGAACTAGAATAATGGTATCATTTGTTTTTGATGTTAATGGACGCCCAGGACGATGGTCATCTTCAATGGATATACGACCATCTTTAAAACGTTTGAACCAGTCAAAAGTCACACCACGGCTTAGTGCAACATTTCCAAAAGCCAATTTTATCAATTCAAAAGTTTCCGTCGCATTTTTACCAATTTTGAAACAAAATTTAATACACACGCGTTGCTCCGAAATATTATCCATCGTGAAACCGTGAATTTATACAAAACGACCAACTTCGAACGCGTATTGTCGATGACTGATTTGAGATAATTATTATTATGTATTATATACTTAAATAATGTTCATTATCTTTAGTTTATTTTGGTGCAACAACATTACCGATAACATTAAATGTCTGCGTATTTATTGAACAGACCTTGTATAATCAATGAACAACGATTATTGATTTATCAAGGTTTACAAATGATTAACAAATAATTCTTATGATAATATTAGTCAAGTTAAATAGCATATTTAAATATATGTTTTATGAGAAAAAAATAATGACTATGTTTAATACTAAAATTAAAAATATAAAAAAAAATAATAGTTTATTTAACATATGAATATAACTGTTATTACTTTTATTAATTTAATTTATGCATTTCAAAATATTGTACATATTTTGACTGCCTTACCTTATTATGTTTTATTTTATAGATACCCAGATTTGAACAGAAAATACGGTTTGAAAAAATATCAAAATACCGTTTTATATACATTTAAGTACGTTTACGCCATTGTTTGTTTGAAATTTTCAAAACCATAAAAAGGTTTATATAACTTGCAGCGTTCTTCCATTTTTAATTGAAATAATTTTCTTCTTATATGATCGAGTTAAGCAACTCGTAGTATAACGTAATACTTTGAAATAATATTCAATAATAAGTCTTAATTAAATGGTTCATTATTTTAATTATCTCCATTAGTGTTATCGTCGTTATTCTACATATTCCATCTCGTATATAGTAGCTAATAAGACACACACGTATTACAAAATATGAATAATTTATAAATAATTTAAAAAAAAAAAAAAAAAACAATTTTCTTTAAATTTAAAACACATATGTCGTAGATAATTTAGTTAATTAGAGCTTTTAGGTTTCTTTTAGTTGGCGTATGATTTAATGTTATCTCTATTTGATAAACGATTTCTTAATTATATTATAATAGCGACGAACGGTTCTTAAAATATTGTTAATATATACAAATCATGTATTATAGTTTTAATTATTTTTAATTACGATAATCTTGAATAACTGCTCACATATAATAATCAGTCCAAAGGTAGACTCATTATAACGTATTATTATGATTTTAACATAAACTCCATCGTGATTACATCAAATAGAACAAAAAGGAGGAGCTATATAATTTATATAATTATACGTGTGAAACGTGTGGCCGCTACACACCCATCGCGTTACGCTACTATTTTACGTAGTCAAATCATAATAATAAAAAAAGAATAATAGACATGAATCTCATTCGAAGTTTGTAATTATTTTAAGCACTATATGCATTGTACCTAGGGCTTACGAAGAATAAGTTGCTAAAAGTTGGTAGAAAAAAATAAAAATATATGATCAAATAAAAAGTATATAAAAATAAAAGACAACATAGAGCCCTATATGCTAAAGTAATTACGCAAAAACAACTTGTGGTCAAAGATTCGTAAGTTATCTACTATATTTAATTCGTTGCATTTTAAAATAAAACAAAACTTTTGTATTATAAAAATAAAAACCAAAAAAACAAAAGAAAAGTAATAAATGAACTGTTATGGTATAATATTCCTTCAAACCAAATTTTATTTTTGATATATATTACTATTATTTTTATTTTTATCTGATTTAAATAATGTAAAAGATTACTACTATAATTTAATTATAGAGTATTGTATCGTATTAATAAATTGTGGTATTGTGTACAAGTTTTTAAATTTTAATCTATAATTCCAATTCTGTAATACCATTATACGTATTTATATATTTATTAGTATTTGTTGTAATAACCCAACTTGTAAAACTCTATAGCTCTCTCTATCTACATTATAAGCCTAGCTTAAAATGTATGAAATATTTAATTTTTTTAAATTTATTACATATATATACTTTGATAAAAAAAAATCGATGTGTAATCAAGCATATTGAATATTTCTAGGTGACTTGTGTCATATTCTTGCAATTAGAACTATTATAATTTAATACGTATTCGTATACAGTATAATAAAATTATCATAGACTAAAAATTCTTTAAAAAAAAATATATGAATTTTTATTTTCTATACTGCAAGAATCCATATAATGCACTTATATTTATTTTTCATTTGCATTTGAAATGTACAATAAAAACGATCAAGGTTTTTATTCATGAACGCAACTGAACAAAACAACAAACAATAACCGAATCCTTATTTAAGATTCAATTTGTTCACTTTATCGGGATTCTCATGAAATTAGTCTGTGGTTAATTTTAGTTTAAATAAATTATACCTATCCCATACTGCGTATTGTAAACATCGTCCACTATTATTTTACGCGTTTAATTTATTATTTATATTATCAACATTTTATAAGAATTAAAATGTACTTTTGGTGTCTATATTATCGGAGCTATATAGTATGAACTTCTAAAATTAATTGTAACCGAAGTTTACTTTACGTGTACCTACAGATCTACGGAGAGAATGTTGATCACTAGACGATCTCAGTTATCGGTCGTGTCAATTCGTGCGTGGTTAGGAATTACTATTTCCGGTGAAGATAGTTTTATCACATTATTTCATATATGAAATCCAATGTTAAAAATAAGAATAATAAGTACAAATAAAAATATTGCTACAAAAAAAAGGACGTCATCAATTATGCGAAATCAATTTTAACGGGTAAATTGTTATCGATTAAAATGTTGCACACGACCGTTCTCCGAGCGAAATCATTACAAAAATGAACCCCTTAATTAATTTTCACGACGTAACTGCGTCAGAACACATATCTGGAAAAACGTGTAAGATATTGAACTTCGTTAAAACTGCAGTCGTCGTGGCATAATTAGTAATATGCTATCTAACTTGTAAAAAAATATTTTTATTCTCGCGTACACGTAAATGGAGTCGAATTCCAATTGAATGATTGAAAATATATTTATTCTTTTATTTTCTTCACTGCGTAGAGAATTAGAAACCATTTTTATTTGGTAGAAATAAATCATATGGGAGTATTATATAAATGCGTTTATATAAGATCAAAAATATAAACAGGAATATGTATAGGACCGGAATCTTTATGAATTTAAATAAAACATCAATAAATGTGTGCTGACAAAAATGCATTTGATGACTAAAAAAAAAAAAAACATGACCGGTTAGGTTTAATATAACTAGGTTATCTATATTCCAATTACTATTTATTGTATATGTATTGTAAAAAATAAAGATAAGGATAACATTCAAGGATGAAAGAATGGGAGATTGCTGTGTATTACAAAACGATTTCGAAGGAAAAAGGTCCATCCAATCAGTTTATATTTCTAAAAATGTTTGATTTAGTAGAAGAACGAAATTTCTATTTAAGATAATTTGAACTTTGAATGTTATAAATCATGCAAAAAAAGAAGCATCTAAAGTTTGGAAAAATAGAAAATTTCAAGTGGCTCAAAAACAACACAAGCTTCGTTAAAATATTACGCAACTATAAAATGTTTTTAACTAGATTACTAATATTAAATCATGGAAATTAGTTGAAATATATGGTTTCGTCAAAATTTAATTTTTTAACACTTTTAAATCATTTTTACGATTTTCTAAAAAATAAATTTCTCTCATGGCATTGAGTACTTGCGAATGTGTTCTGAGGGCCACCGACACCCCACATGATTAACATATAATACGATTTCGATTCGCGGTGTCCAACACAAATTGTCCTGCCAAAATACAATTGAACCAGAAATATGGGTGTTGATGTCAATAATTTCCTGGCCAATGGTATGTATTTATGAGCGACACAAACCTTTTCATTTTATCATTAAACCGTACGGTCTGCTGCGACTCATCTGTATGGGTGGTTATTCGTATATCGGAACATAAAAAATTACACCTACCGGAACGTCACCGGGATGTTGAGCAAAAGGGTTGTTCGTTTGTATAATCTTCTTATCTGCAGTAGGAAAACATGTATGGAAAGTTTTGAATGATATTGCTTCGTTGTTGCGGTCTAAATGTGGTAAATAATGGGTGACAGCTTATTTGTGGGCTTCACTGAAACTATAATTGATTCTTGCGATACGAATTAAATTACACGCAAGTTTATTAAAACCGTATAGTTTAAGCGATTTATAAAACATCCTTGATGGATGATTTAAATTAAAATGATTTATGAAATCAAATTCGTAGAAATATTGAAGGAAAACATGTAACGTGACAAAATTAAATTAACTTGGTTGATATTAGTATATTATGAGTGTTGGTCGATGTAATAATAGATATTAATAATATGCATATACGAATTCATCACCGACATACCGCACTTCCACGGTCGCGGTATCTAATTGATAAAAAAAAAATAAATTTTGGCGTCCAAGAACTTAAATGGCTCGTAAAGCCAAGGAAAAAAATAATGAAATATTGGTCTAGTCTTATGTCCAAATGTAATATTTTAACTGTGAGGAAATTCATTGCCCATGAGTTATATTATGATTAATATTATTACAATTTACGTTGGAAAAAGAAATTTTGGCGTTCCGGCGCCATGTATACCGCTTCACCTCCGTCCGATTGACGCACGTACAAAATAATATTACGCAAATAGGTGGACGATCTAGAATTTCAGAACAACCGGATCGCGTGTTTTACTTTTTTACGAATAAAAAAAAAAAAAACATCATCGCTCATACGAAACGAGGATCATGTGTTTTTCCCTTTTTTTTGCTCGTCAATCAAGTATTAGTCAAGCCAGATGAAGGTTAGGACAGGAAGGGATAAAGCCCGTGGGCCCGTATCTTCGAGAGATCAATCATTTATTCAAAATCATATTATAATCTCATTCGCTGTGGCATAGGATACAAACTTGAACATTTATTTTGTACTAAAGTATGTACAAGTTGGCCAAACAAATTAAAGTTGAGAGTGCCTGAAACCGATCGGCCCCGAAGCCTTCAAAATTTCTCACTCGCCCTGGGTATCAGATATGTTTTCGTTTTCAATTAAAATATCAAATCTTTGCGAAACATTCTACGTACATTACGACAGCCACAGCCGAACTGTTATAGTTATGCAGTGTGTTCACTCAAATCCACATTTCCACAAAATAATAATAATAATT
The DNA here is from genome assembly GCF_003268045.1 of Sipha flava. Classification (NCBI taxonomy): domain Eukaryota; kingdom Metazoa; phylum Arthropoda; class Insecta; order Hemiptera; family Aphididae; genus Sipha; species Sipha flava. The sequence goes on along the minus strand of NW_020273570.1, from coordinate 26,900 downwards.
CATATTGGTGTAGTGTTGATAATTTACTTATGGTCTTCAGCATTAATCGGCTTCGAGGGTGCGTTGATATTTCGCAATCAAGATAATATTTTATCACCCTGCAATAGATACGATCGGTGTGTCGAATTGAATGGTTACATTTTATACTCCTAGCCCGACATTAACCTCTCTCCTGTATACAACCACGGCGAATTATCGCACAATTTTCGGTCGTAATTTTTTATTGTCAAAATAGCGAGAAACGCAAAACTACAACGTACCTAACGATACGGAACATTTTGCAAGACCTGACTGTTTTTGGGAAAAATGTTATATTATCACCACTTATTAAGCTAGTATAAAGCAGACGGTACTCGGCATAATATGCCCTTTCTAGGAAGCAAATATAATGTGATTCTATTTTTAGAATGACGATCAAAATATGTGTATTAACTTACAAGTATAATAATTTATGGGCGCAATGATTTGCGATGTATTTAATTACATAATGAACGCCAAACATAGTACATAAGACTTTTTCCGAAATATAATATAAAACGTGCAATCTCAACCTGTTTTGATATTTATTTTTTTTTTTTGCGCTTATATTAATCGATTTGAACAAAAAAAAAAATATTTAAAAAGAAATCCCTCCCGTGACAATACGTATTTGTTACGATTGTGTTTTGAGGGCCACCCAGCAACCGTTTCTCTCCACGCCTCACAAGGCATATGTACAATACGATTTCGATTTACGGTGTCCAACACATATTGTCCCTTCAGTATACAATTGAACCAGAAAAGTTCACATTCATGTTAATAATATCCGAATCGATTCGTTTGAATTTGTTTGTACACAAACGATTTCATTTTATCTTATAAACCTTTTTTCATGTGCACAGACTACGGTCTACTGTGACTAATCTTTGCGGGTGGTTATTCGTACATCGGAACGAAAACAAACTTGCCGGAGCGTCACCGGAACGGTGAACGAAAAGATTTTTCATTTGAACGCCTTTAGAATACCATACAAGTTGGCGTGAACCACCTATAAATAATAACAAAATAAATCATGAACCACATTCGAAAATGTCAAATTATATGACTGTGATGTACTTGTGATCACAAATAGTCAATGTTTTTAGTGGCATGTCATTAAGATGTTGTGAAATGGGATTTAAATATTGCAGATATTTTAACGAGAATTTATAATCGTGAACCCCACATCTCACTCAACATATTACGCGTTCTTTTAAAATAATTAAAATCAATAAATTTGATGATTTCGGAAATTCAAACCAATAGAAGTAAAATGTATTAAATACGTATGAAGTAAAAAATATATGTAAATATAATCGTTACATGTTAATTAGATATAAGTATATTTACCATGCTACCTTACTGTGCTCATTAAAATGTATTTATTAAAACAGCGATTTGTATGTAAATACATATTAAATATGTAATTACATACAAATATTGTCATGATTGATGGTAATCAAATGATTCTTCTATAGAATTATGTTTCAGCAATATTTAAATGTTTTAAGCTATGGTTGATACCTATTACATATTTTTATTTTTATTACATGTTTTTGTTAAATATTCCCCTATTTTTTAAAAATCACCGTTATCGCCGTTAAATTGAGTTAAAAATATACTAAACATTACTGAATGCTTGTCGTATAATTTCTGTTGACGTGGAAAGGTCCTTTAGACGTTACAAGAACGTATTACACCCCAATCAGTGACGACTCGTGTAGATGTGCACAATTGCACATGCACTACCTATCCGAACTTAAAAGAACATAAATCATAATAATACAACTAAGTACCTACAGTGTTATTAAGAAAATATTTCAAAATAAAAAAGTATAAATGTAGAAATTCGTATCATGAAAATAATTGAATATTTGGCTTGGGTTTATTTCTAAGGCAAAATGGTAGGGCGGTGGTCACCGTCGAAACGGTATGTATAGCAGTGTAGTAGTGCACACAATCGATGTGCACGTTTGTGCAGTGTAAACATTAAAACAAGTTAAAACACGCAAACCCCATTGATCTAGAATTAATGTACACTTTTGTTTATCTGCCCTTAATCAATTCAATTGTTTTCAGCGAATTATTTTGAATGTCGGCCATCGCTGCCACGAATTATAATTTATTTTCACTCGCACTCGTTTTTATTTCCAATTACCAGTTGATAATTAATTGTTCATCGTTCAACGATTATTATCGTGAAATAAAAATAACGATTGTATTTTTGTTCCTATCGGCATTGACAAATGATGACATCGTAATTAAATATTCTTAAAATTATCCGTAATTTAGTATATTAATCGTATATATGTTATCAGCTTTTAAAATGAATTCTGTGCAGCAAATATTGCAATGCAATTTTTCCACAGTATTATTGTAGAAGAAGATGGAAAAAAATGAATTTGTATAGATACAATCTATAATTTACATAATATTAGTTATATATTTTTTGTTGTACACTACTTCATTAAAAACCCACGAGCTACCATTTTCTCCAATTGATGTCGATTTACTTTCGAGTTTACCCATCAGTGGTACATCGACATATATACGATGATTTAATATTTTTTTATTTTATGTGAAACGCGTAAATTTAGAGGATAGATATTTTAATACACAATATTATTAACATAATCCTAAATCATGTAAATATTTTTCGAAATATTAAAATATTAAATATATTTAATATTTTTTCAAATAATTAGTAATAGGCCATAACATTAGAGATAAGTAAGCTTAAATAAAATCGTTTTTCAATTATATCGATTACATAGACGATTGTTATCCCTTTCAGAGACATATAGCCATCGACAACCGTGGTGATAAAACTGACGAGAAATTCTGTAACTATTCCGAGCTTAATTTTGTATATTTATACTATAATAGCGATCAACATAATATAATATATGTGAGGTAAGTTTTATTGAAACTAAGAAGAAAATACACATTGCTTGAATATGGAAATGCCCGAAACCAAATATTCTACACACTGCGCACAGATATGATCACAGGATACGCATTATAAGTGGGCATATATTTGATAAACATTATACGATGTATGACGTCAAATGTTCACTTAAACCATACATCATATTGTTTGTCGTCGGGACGGTTATTCGGATGTTACGGTATATCATTAAAATTATATGCGTAATGAAATGTACACATTTTAATATTTATTATGCTGTTATTAAAGCTTGTTTATATGCAACGGTTTTCGGATATATTTTATAGTCAATTATACCGTATTCTATGTAAATTGATAAAATACAAAACATATTTGAAAAGATATCATAAAAAAAAAAATCGAAATATTTTCAATTATTATTTTAGGAAATGTTTCCAATTATATTGGTGTGTTGGAGAAATTTAACAATGTGAAAGGTGTTTCAATTAAAACGATCATGTTTTCATATTTGTCTGGAAAATATTTCGGTACATATATATTGTAATAAAAAGAAATATAGTCATACCAAATGTATACACAGTAAAATATTAGGGAAAGGTATAGATTTTAAGGGTAATATTGCTGCGATAACAACAATTAAAAAAAAAAATATGGCGTTGGAATATTTGACAGTTATTTTACCTGTAACTAATATTTTGAGCATAGAAAACAAAACTGCTGGTTGTTATGTGCGTGTAACATAAAAGCACATTTTCTTAAGACCTCGGTGAGGGAGAGTAAACTATTATAACTCATCCTAATATACGTGCCTGATTCACACACACCATTTTTAACAGTACATATATGAATAAACTGTAAATACATTTTGCAGTTACTCCTCTATCTTTAAATTATAATAGATAATTAAAAAAAACTATTACCTACTATACTTTATATATACACAAATAAGACTAATTTAAAAATATGCTAAAAACATCGAATTAAATAGATCATAATATTGGTATAAAAATCACATTTCTTCCCAATGTCATCAATCAGTTGTTTCAGAGTATCCATACATATAAATTTTGGAAATATTTTTATGATAAAGTATTTTTAAATAAATTTAAAAACGTTTTTGTACGGCATGATCCAACTCAAACATCCGTAATCGAGTTATAGGTCACGTTTTTAACTATTCGATTACATATGGTCATCATTTAAAGGAATGCGTCCATGGTGTACGTGATCAATCTTGAATGAAATGGAAAAAATGGAAACACGAGACTATAATATATTTTTCAGTAGAAAAGGGAAACGGTTGTATTCGATTTTATCGTAATAATATATGACAATAGTTTTGTTTGCGCGTACTCATGATTTCGCTTTGTTACCCCGGTATATAATACTGTAAAACAACTAAAATAACCACACATGAGTAAATCGCCAGAGCCCGTGGAACTTTTCTATAAGCCGTGAACACCGTTGCAGTTCACAGTGGAAATAAAAACGTATTTTCAACGCCAGTGAACAACTAGTGAACGCTAGCTACTCGTATTGTTTCCGACGTCAGACGCAACAGTTAGAAAATACAAGTATGTGTTTTGATGCGTACACAACGTACGAGTAAGTATTAAACATCACCATGGTGTAATATATATATATATATATATAGATGCGTCGTGTTGGTCGTCGTGTACCTCGAAAGCACCATATGTCGTCTAAAACCGATCGGTTTCCCCAGAGAGCAAAGATGATAGTGAATAAAACCGAATTATTTTGATGTTTGTGGATGCTGCTTGTATAGCTTGCTATCGTTTCGGGTGGTTTTTTTTTTTTATGTAATACGTCTACGAAAAAAATAAATATATCATATAAACCCAACCCGTGGACCGCACAGATAATTGACTCGGATTTCGGCCGTCGAATTATCATTTATATTATATACACTCTTTGTGTATAATACAGAGGACGGCGTACGTGTCTGTGAACGCGATATCTATATTATTCGGGTACGCGTGCAGGCTATTTTTTTTTCTTTTCTTCGTTTCCGCTCATAGCTCGGGGTCGAAATGTCACCGTCGCACACTCGCCCGCACCCCTAACATGTTTGTGCACGTCAGAAATCCAATCCCATGAGTATAAAATCAACATCACCATACCGTCCTTTTCGATTAAGTTTCGAAAATCGTTTTATGTGCTTATACCAACCCTCTAATATAGATAATATATTCGACGGCCAGTACGTGATATCTGTCAAAAATGAGATAAAACTAAATCCGTAGCCGGTCTTTTTCCCCATCCCTCACGGGCCACATGGTTATCGTATGTTTTTGAGGTGATAGGGTATCTGGTCAAAAAAAAAAAAACTCCCCCATGAGAATATGAGTCCGAAGAAATAACTCGTAACATATAGTTTTTATTTTATCGTATGAACAGATATGTAATATAATCGAGAACCGTATGGTCGTTATTTTATTCGTTATAGTATTTAATACTAATTTACTATAATATATAACTCATATATAATCATATATAATCTTATTTATTGATAATAATAATAATAAACTTATTGAATTCAGTACAAAAATCACATCAGTATGTTTAATAGCCAAAGTTATTATACAGAGCATATCATTTAATTAAATATAACACTAATACAAATAAATTATTTATGATTAGAGTGAAGATTTTAACGTGGTTATGTTATTATTAAAATATAAACAATTAATAATGATAAGTTATTATTATTATTAGCTTATTATTAATAAGCAATCACGGTGGTATATTTTTTAATTATTTCACCATTTCAAAACGTGTCCGTTCTTCCGTTAGTTACCCGTGCATAATTAGGATTAATGATACTAAGGTATTATACTTTGTTCATACTAACCGGTATTAGAAAAAAAAAAATGACAACCAACGTGTAAATCATTAATTTGCAAATAAAAATAGACGATTTATAAAATGTCTTTACATAAGCATGTGTACAAGCTACCTGTAAATTATTTTCAAAATATGTTTAAATATGAAACCGAGAATTTAGCACGCTTGCCGAGTGAGCTTATTCCTAACTCATTTCATGCTATCGTCATATTCACGTACACCGAAAATATGCTCGGTCCACAATTCACACACGTTTATTCCGGGCCGTGACTTACACAGAAAACTTAAAACTGATCCAACTAAAAAGCGACTCTATGTAGACAAGCGACCATCCCCGTTGCAAATCACTGCATTTACGTACGCCCACCGGAAACGGTCGTCATGAACATGCTGTAGACGTGTGCCGTGTCTGCACTGTAATAACGTCTAAACGTATGTAGTTTGAAAATATTAACAATTCGACCGGCATTATCTGTACATTATTATTATAATTATTATTATTATTTAAACACTGTACACGTGCGTGTTTGACGGTGTCGAAAATACTCACGCCCGTGTGAACATTTCGATTGCTTTTCGAGGGACACGACGGAGACGAGAAAGAAAAATAGATCTTTTGAAAGTGATCGTGATACGGTGCGCACGTCCTATTTATCACGGGCCCTGAGCCGAACAGGAAATGACTCGCAGCGCGGAGTTACCGATGTCCAGTCGGCGGTGTCTTCCATCTTGTGTGTCCAGTAACATATTGCTATTATTACTGTGGTAATGGATCGTTTTCATCACGCGCTACCGTGTACGATCCCGGCTCGGAATCTGTTCGACACGCGCGCGGTACATAATGAATAAAAAACACGTGCACATTTTACCATAATCACATAATCCGTAATATGGAACATTGTCCACGGTGCCCGCGAAACGATTATTCTTCGCCGCACATCGATACGATCGTGTGTGCCAGCTGCGTGAATAAGGGGATCGGTCGGGGGTACAAACGGATTTTTGTTGCCGCGTACGTGTGGCGTACGAATGCAGATGCAGTCTCCAGCTGGTGGAAAACGTCCTTCACCTGGCTGTACATATTGTTAATATGTATTATGTACGCGATCAATATTGTAAAACGGGCATCGTTCGCCCGCCGTCCGTCTACCACCGTAAAAAATAACGTACATCGTTTGCGCACCGGCGTACATCTTTTGCGTGTCAATATCGCAGTATGTAACAAGCAAGCATTTGAATTAAGTGAGATTTTATTATATTTAAATAATATTGATACTTAACTAAAATAATATTAAAAATCAATAGGTATATTTTAATGTAACATTAATTTTTACAAAATCAAACCTATTTGTTTTAATTGTGACATACCTGAGCCAATGTTCTTTAATGGGTTCTAGACCAAAATAGCGAAACAATCAACCGCGAATGTAAGAATCGTGAATTGATAATAGTGAAAATAAAATTGGTGAATTCCAAAATAAGCGATCATGCATAATAGAGAAACTACAGTTTTTATAATTTCTATTTTGAATACTATTCATTTTAATATCGTACTTGGATAAATTTCAAAACTTATAAAATAGTAAAACTATAACCTATTTTATAAATAATTAGTATTTTTAATAACATAATAAATATTCTTTAGCAGGAAGCCACCCTACTATATGTAAATTTATTGATGTAATAAAGAAAATTCGAAATTTAGAAGAATTAAAACGAGAACAGTATAATACTATATATATATATTCTATAGAAGAACCATAGATAAAAAAAAGTACAAGGACTGTGCTAAAAGACTTCATTCGTTAATTACAAACTATAATACTAATGGTAATAAGAACTTTGTAAATTATACGATATATAATTTTTCACTAAATGCCTAATTGTTTTTTCAAAATTATTTCCACTAAATCGTTTTTATTTATGCTATTATATATTTTAGCTCTTTTTTAAAAATTCACTGTTTTTATTTTCGCCATTATTAATTCACAATTTTTACATTCGCGGTTATTTTTTCGCTATTTTGGCCAAATACCCTTTAATGTAGTCTAGTTTTCGATGTTGAGGAATTCGTTGTAAATAAAAGATGCTATTAAAAAGATCTTTGATTTATATGTAGGTTTCAGACTGTATTTCTTTCAATATTTTTATAACCTAAGCATTATAAAACAATTATATTTCATATTACTAAATTAATAATTTATAAAAATCAATATTTCATACTTCCCACATTGAAGGATGAAGATTTTAAAACTATATAATGTAATGCGAATGAAATGCTTTGGGTTAGGTAAACGAATAATGCGCAAACAATACATATCTTATAATTCAAACAATGTATAACTTATAAAAAAAGATCCAGTTGAACAATAGCAATGTGCAAACAACTTATGGAAGTAAAACAATATGTAATTAACCTGTTAATTTACATATCTATCCATGGGAATTAATTATAATTACAAAATAATTAATTGACGGTAAGCTTATATGGATTAGAATTTTTAAATGTTAAATATTAATAATTTAAAATATAAAGTATTACATACAACAAACTATTCATATTAAATTTACGGCATAATTAAATAAAGTAAGAGTCATAAATAATATTATCGTATATATATATATATATATATATATATATACATCCATAAAGAAACCGAAAAATCAAATAAAGTAGTATCGATTAAATCTAAATGTTAAATTCTATTGCCTGCGAACATAGGAGCGTTTTCCGGGGTGCATTGGCGATCAGAAGGGTTCATTGTTGATGCAGCTGCGTCAATTTTTCAAAGGGGATGATGCCACTCCACGCCTGTGTCACCGAATTTCGTTTCGAATTCAGACGCTTATTGCGGAGAACAGCCTCACGGATTTTTCAGGTTAGAAATTAAGGGGTGGTGGTGGTTATTGCTTAAATATGAAAGCTCGTCATTTCAAATTAAAATTTAGTTCACAACTGCCGGAGGAGTGTATAACGTAATACGTTTTGAATGAATGGATAAAATTGTGAACGATTAAACATGCGATTTTTCCACTGGAGTTTTTGCACATATGATTCGACGTAAAAACGTGAACAATTGTAAAACACGTGTCTCCAACATTGACGTGTCGATACGAACAACTGTTGCCCGTGTTGTACACCGCAATGATTATAAACATTTTTCCAAACCATGTTTTCGTGCTCAAACAATGGTTGCCTCAACGGTTTTAGAAACGAAATTAGTTACACCACAAAAAATAACAAAGAACATTTTGGATGTTATCGGAAACTTTTTTTCCGTACCCATTAATTGAGCATGTGTTGTCACGTTATGTTTTTAGCGATCAGTCGCATGTATTGCAAACGACTGTATTTAACCAATAGTACGATACAGATAATGTTATAAAAACATTGTTTTAGACGGTTCGTATTCTAGGAAAAAGGAAAACTTGGAAATAATGTTTAAACACACTGCGCGCACATTTATAGATCTCGTGATAAAATTGTCTATAATAGTTTTTGAGCGTTTTTCACCAGTAGAAAAGAACTCTATGATTTCACAATTATTTTACTAAACATAATGTAATACATCAACATCTTATTAATTGTAATAACAATGACTCTCATTCTATAAAACGATTTCTCAAATTAAATTATTAATTACAGTTATCAAATCTAGGAGTATAGAGAAACGAAAATATATATTGAAGGATTCATTATTATTATTATTATTATTATAATTATTAATTTCTATTTTTTATGCTTAATTTGTGTGTATTTTATATCTAACTGCAAAAGTATAGCATTGTTATTTGTTATTTATCGCGACAGATGGGACCCGTGGTGTCCACTCATGACGAATTATCGTCAAATACCGCAGAACTGAGTAATGGACTAATCCCAAATAATATTGTTAAAATATGCGATCGTGCGTAAATATAGTGGTAGTGACATTTACCTGTCCGTCATCCGAAATCCGGAAAAGTCATTACAGTTTCTGGTTAGGTTAGGTTAACTGCGTATGTAAAATATGAGCGAGATAGTGATAGAGGACAAATTTATTTATAGATAAGAGGTTAAGCTTTATTCATTCAATCGAATACAAAGGGAATAAAAAAATATGGACTTTTTTGAACTGATTTAGTAGATTATTTATCGTTTCCGCATTCTAAATTATTATTTTTCTTACGATCCCTGATTGCCAGGAAAATCAATTATTTACACTTAACGATATACACAAAATGATCGAACCTGGGTTTGGAATATGGAATTGGAACGCGTAATATCCGGTTAATTGCGATTTTGAGTTCCGGTTCCAGCCACCTCTGCAGAAGGCATATTCGTATGCATAATGATATTATATAAGTATATAAAAAATTATTTTATTTCTCGAGCACCCTGTCCTAACCCGATAATTGTTCCGTTAATAATTTGCGGGTGATTTATACAAAAACATTTTATACATTTATAAATATGGATCTGTTGAATAAAACAATACCAATCGATGTATATAAATATAAATATTTAAGTTTGTGTTACATCTATAAAAATGTTTTATACCTGATATATATGTATATATATTATTATAATACACTATCACCAAATAACCAAAGTAGTATTACATTTTTAGAAAATGTTGTCTTTTTCTGTATATATAAAATAGCAAAATTAAATAATCAAAAGTATGAAATGAATTATCATTTTTAACACGAATATTACGATAATAAAGGAATTCGAACGATCAATAATTATTATTAAACAATTATTATTGGTTTTCTTTTTTTTGACTAAAAGAAAAAAACTCTTGCCTTTCTCTCTTAAATAATTAGTGTAGTATTTGTTAGACTATAATAATTATTATTATTTTTTTTTTTAATGCATGAAAAAAATATATTATCTCACTTACGTCATATAGAAAAACAAGATATAAAACTTATGATTAATAACCATATACAATGATTATTAATAAATCATTAAGGTTCAAATTTCATAGGCCTGTAAAAAAAATATAACAAGTTGTAATCACTTCCAAAACATACACGCATATGCGTATAATAAATGTATATGTGTGTTCGTGCGTGTTATTTTTATTTTTATTAATCTTGAGTTTCGTGTTCGTAAAACGTCGGCGAACACGATTTATATTATAACCATTAGATAAACATTTTAATGTAATATTATAACGTATGAAAATGAAACTATTTGTAATGAAGTATACATGCGCACCATAAAATTTATCACTTCTGACTTTAGTACACGTGAAACGATATAACGATATAACGACACAATCTCAATGCGTTCTTGTTAAAAGCATCTAAATACGCGTGAATATACGCTGTTGTTGATGCATTACTTTTAAATATTTAAATAATCTAAAGCGGCCAGAGAAAAAAAGAACAAACAAATAAAAATAAAAAATAAGAAATGGTCTACAGAGCGATACGGAATAATTGTACACAACATTGATTTATAACGGTGTGCACAACGGAGCATCGTTTCACATTACTAGCGTGAGATTATAATATTCAAATGATGCCTACGCACTCGTGCACACCACCAATAAAATAAAATACTGTGCGTTTACAGTGAACGCATTTATGTCGAGTGCACTTTTATTACATTTAGTTATAAACACCCTTTGCCCAGTTAATCGTTGCATAGATTCTAGCATAAAAAGTACATTAAATTATTGAAAATCGTTCGGAATAAGAGTACCGTTTGGATCAATAATGCACATGCGTCTACGTTCTATATGCATTAAAATGTTCACATCATAGCGGCGAATTTGTAGTATGCAAAACGCATGCGAAGAAGCCAATGGAATAATTAATTTTCGAGCGGCAATGATGTCGTAAACATTTCCCGAGTCGTATTATTATGTCGCGGTCCCTTTGAGGTCGCGTCCACATATGCACAAACAGCGTCGACGACAGCGACGGATGCAGCTGCAACCCCACCAGAGGGACCGACCCTTGTACATTATGAGTCACGATGACGATCAATAGGCACATTTTTCTGTTATTGTGTATCGCTTCGACGAAATCCCTGACGATGCCTACGGGTTACTCGGGTTGTTCGTACAATAATTGATACGTTCTATAACTACGAGTATTTGTAATTCAAATATCTTTTTTATTTATATTTTTTTATTTTTTTATCAAATAAAAGATTACATTACGTGATTTACTCATGCGTTAAATTTAATATGCATGTGCATGAAAAAGCATGAAAAGCATAACACTAAAACACAACGATTGCGTATGTTCTCGTCCAAGAACGATGTATGTGTTATGTAACTATCATAATAAAATGCTTGAGGTGGACATAACTATCCCAGGGGGGGAAGAATGGGGCAAATATCGTAAGGCACCCATAGTTTTATGAATTTAGAGAGCGTTATATAAGTTAATGATAATAAGAAAAAATCGGTGTTTTATTTTAGATTAGTATTAATTTTTCTTTTATACTATAATATCTAAGATGAGTACCATTCAAATTGCATATTATATTCCAGGGATGGTCAACAGGTCGATCGCTACTCTTTTTTTTTTTAAGTAGGTATTAAAAAAAAATTAAAATAAAAAATTTTGTTTTGTAAATTTTTATAGTTTTTTCAATCTACGAATATAAAACATAGATTAATAACAATTAATAAAAGAAATATATAGTTATAAATAACTTTGAAAATCGAAATTATACATAGATCTAATAGCTATGTAGATATGCACCTATTTTGCACGTAATTCAGTGGATATTCAGTATTAAATAACGGTATTTGTCGCATTTGTACGAGATAGATTATTATTGGTATACTCGTATATGATTTAACCATATTTGAGGAATAATGTAAATTATACGCTAAAAATGTGAAATCAGTTTAAGAAAAAATAAAAATAAACGGATATAATAGGAGACGTCAAATGTTGTTGCCTTAGGACGTTAGGATGGTACCAGGAGTACATGATAAATGTAAACGCATCGCTCGCATGTTTCGGGTACAATGCGATGAGTGCAAGAAAAACGGTTGAAAAAATACTTCACTTACATATTCCGAAAACGTTATTAAATCTTCATTGTGCTGCAAAAGTGAAGTATTTCACCCCTAATTCGTATATTTAATGTAAATTTGTCACCTCCGTAATATGCATAATACGTATACTTCTGAGTATATTTAGGTAAATGTAAGTCATATTAAACGAAACAAAAATAATGTTTTTGTGTTTTGTACCAATGAAATGCAAATTTTTATTTTTTCGTCCCTAACCGATTTGAGTAATCAAGGTACCGCTGTTTATGAATTATATTTTGTATTATTTTATTTGATCTCTTTAGCGACTCGTGTGCATAATAAATACTGTCATATATTATGCTGTTTGTAAACATATGGGTTAACAAGCAATAATAAATAGTTCTACGAAAGTCGTTTGGATTTTAATTGACACTGAATATTATAACATTTTCACTTTACGTATTATCGTGTGCGTTTACCCATTTTTTCGGTGTATAAAATAATCACCCGACATTTGACAGGTATTTTTTACAAAACAAATGTCGATTAAGTATGAAAAACATTTGACACACACAACAGCATTTCGTTAATACCTATATCAAATTATTCACAATTTAAGTATAAACAAAAAAATTGGTTTTATAATAATCAATAATATTTATTCTACATACTAAACAGTAATAACTATTTCTAAATATATATATATATACATTAAAAAATCCATTAATTTATTTAATTCATTTAATTCTTTAATATAAAACCTTTTTTTTTATAACTATTGCAAGTTTTATTTTCCTCTCTTCTTTATTATCACTAAATTTAAAATAAGTACCTACTCTTACTTTACGAAATTAGGTTCTACCCGAGTGTAGAATAACTTCTAGTAATAATATATTTGTAGAATTATATATACTGTATGTCTCTTTATCTAAACTTTAAATAAAAAATAACATTAAAAATGGTTATAAATATGACAATACGAATATTGTTTTGTCTTCCCGGAGACGGTTGCACGAGCATGTACATAGTACATTATAGAAATATTTTCAACTTAAAGCAATTATACACGCATCATGTTTGTGTAATTTTATGGAAAAAATTATTTCTGTATTATATTTTTATAATTACGATACAACACAAAAAAAACGTTGATTACACATTTATTAGCTACGTTTGAAGAATAAATACAATTTAGTATTTTATAAAATGTGTATCGGCAATATATTTCCGTCAGTAATTAATAATTCTTATTAATAAATCTCGAATATTTTATAAAGATATACAACATCAAAGTTAGCAAAAAGAGCATTTATATAAACTACCGAGGGATGACTGAGAATACTCGTATCATCTGTTTTTCAGTGATTTTAATTATAAATCTTGTTTAAAGGTAATTATAATTTGTTTTATAATTGAGTTTTAGTGGAAAAAACTCATCCAGTCACTTTAGATGTTTTCTTATTTATTATTCATAATTCATCTTTTGTTTTATGATATCCATAATATATAATGCACAATCTATTGCGTAAAAAAAAACATCAATATTATAGGTAATGCATACACACGATTATAAATAATAATGATGTATAGGTTTACCGGATGTAATTAACGGATTTAATAAACCTTTCGATGAAGTTACTTAAAAGATAATAGTTTGTAGTTTGGGGAAATAAATATTAAACAGCATTCGAAAATCGGAAACGATTGTGATAATTATGATTCGGATGTTTATGAAATTGCATATTTTTTCTATTGATCCAAATTTAATTTGGATCTGAATACAAATTTGAATCTTGTTCTACTGAATCAAATAATACTATTTTATTTTTAATATTTTTTCATATTTAATGGTTTTATTTTTAAATGCATATGTTTGGAATTTTAAAAATTTAAATGTAATTGTCAGTACATTTTCTTATTTAAATTAACGAATATTAATTAGATTTACTATTTATATTATATAACGATAGTACTTTTATAAACGATAAACGATAAATTATCGACCCGTATAATTGTGCGTGTCCCAAATATTTGTATATTCAAGTTTGATAAAATTAAAAAACCATTATGTCGCGGTGTAACGCTCACAATGTGAATTACAGTATACACCTGATATTAAAAAAAATATAAAATGTAAAAACAACTATTTATAAAAATTGAACGCGTACATAACTAATATGTAATACCATAGGTAAAACAAATTTTAATCCACATATTTCGAGTATTTATTTTTTTTTTTACCTAAAGTACATAATTTATGTACGCAGATGCATATGTTTTTCGCGCACATATTTAATGGACAATAGAGCGCATAAACGCATACATATCGCAGTCGTTTTAAGTGCGTCCCAGTGATAATAACAGTACATCGTTGGCAGGCGGGAATAATACCGTTCGATTGTAATATTGTACCTACGTTAAACACAACCGTAGTGTCACCGTACACACAGGGCCTGCGCTACAATGGAAATAACAATAACGACGTAGACGAAGTGGACGGCTGTTCGGATAGGCTATCAAAACCATGTAGACGCACTTGGAACAGGTAACTGCGTAAGAATTCGGAAAATTTACGGGTCCGGGTACGCGTTTTCGTGAACCGCGATCACGATGATTAATAATACAGGAATGTGCTTTGCCCGGGGACGCGAAAAAGAAAACTCGAAACGTCTGCGGAAATACACCAAAATGTTTTCGTCCGCGTGCCGCCGCGATACGTCGCAACGGTGTTCACGCGGTTCCCTCACGTCCACCGCGCGTGTATTGGCAAACGCGTTCGCGAATCTGACGCCTACACGACTCCACCATTCGATTGCTCATTCGCCGCACGTGCGAAATCGTATCGTTATGTTATGCGAACCGGTCGACTGTTCGCGATGATTCATGTTTTCAGTTGATTTTATTTTATTTGCCGAATTCTCTCTCTCTCTCTCTCCATGCGTTTCTAGTAGACTTGACGTAATCCATCGCAGTCGATTATCGGTTCGTTCGGGAAACACAACGCAAAGCAAAGGCGACACTAATTTTTTAAAAATACATACGCTCGGATTGAAGGGCGTAGCGTGCACGTAATCGCTGTAGGCACTTCGAGAAAAACTAATAATTTTATCACGATTCAAATGGAATAATTTTGTTTTTTTTTTTTATTTATTTATTTTTTTTTTTTTTTAACAATAATAAAACGACAAGTACATCGAAGAATATGATACAACAATAACTTCGCGAACTCGGAAATGTTGTGGTCGTCGGCCGTCGCTTTTACGATACTGTTTCCATTAGTGTACCAATATTTGCGCGTCGTGCCGTTGCATAACATGTTTTTAAGCTGCCACCGTGAGCTAATTGATACGGTTTACGTTCAATATCGTAAAAGGGGTCTTGTTTTATACACTATTTGTTAGCACTTATGATTTTGCATACATCACAGTATCGTACGGTTTACTTACGGACGTAAGTATAATAATTCGTATTGTTTTTATTTCCTATTATCGTTACAATGGATTTGAAGTGTTCATAACTCTGAATGTTTTCTATGGCGGATTAATTGAACATTATTAACCAAAAAACCGGTAAGGATTGAATGATTGTCTAGGTAAGGCTATTATTTTATTTTACAATATTTAAAAGTTTAAAATGTTCATCACGTTAAATTACGCTACGCTACTGTTATAGAAACACCTAACATTCATTACTACCTTTATGTCGTATACTATTTATTTCACGTGTTCCAGTTTAAAATGTTTATGGTGCAATCAGTATGATTCTCATTTTAAATAATACTATAGGTTTTATGAAAGTTTGTTATAGAACCATCAACTAAAATATTAAGTATACATTATATTATTATTATTATTACTACAGTATTTAAATTTATATTACACTATATTTTGAATATTTTCAAATCGATTCTTTACACACGTCATACATTTTATATTACTATTAGTCATAATACGAGTATTTTTTTTTTTTTATTTCAAAGTTGAAGTCCAATATTTTATACTGTTTTAGGGCATAAAAATATAAAAATCCCAGCCGATTATTTATTATTTAATATCGTTTGTACATTTTCTTTCTTTTATAATAACCTATGTCATTTTATAAATGACATTTTACAATTTTTTTAAAATCTTTTTATACTACAGCGTTTACACAACCCTACGTCTCCCTCTCTGTCGCTCTGTTTCTGTCTTTCTCTCTCTCCCTCTTTCTCCTCTCTCTCTCTATTTCTCCCTCTTTCTCTATTCAGTCCCCCAAAGCAACAATTTAATTACTTTTCGAGTTTAATTGTTTTTTTATTTTGTTAGTATTTTTTTATGTAAATGAGGCCTCTGTGTATATTGTACCTAAGGCTTTATGTGTAAGTGTTTTTCGTTCTTAATATTTTTTAATCGTGTATCAAATCATGGAAAATATTTCTGATTACAATGGTATTGAAAATCTTAAAACGCTATCTGACAATAAACAATGGTAAAATCGACGAAATGTGAATGCGTAACGAAAATTCAGATAAAACTAAAAGACAAATTATTGTATATAAGTTCATTTGAAAGAACCTCATTGTGCAACTCGAGGTTATCGTGATTCGATTGTGTATTGTACATTATTGTGTAGTACACAAAACTCGAGTAGATACATGTACACATCGATAACCTCACTAAAATGCGTACCAGCCCCATTATTTTTTTTTTCAGAACATTTCTCCAGAGTCATATTATACGATAAACGTATAGTGTACGTTATGAAGTGACTAAATCACATTGAAAAATATATAATAATACCATCCATACTGCCGTAATGCCCAACATTTCCGTCGACGTTTTAAGTGTGTTGTGTGTGAACGGGAAATCGGAGAGCAGGGTGGTGTTTACGTAGGTCAAATCCATTAAAATATAACTCGAAACCTCTAACCTTACTCGAGTCTCCCCAACTCATAAAGACATGTGTCAACAATAATATAGTTGCGTGAAATGGGAATTTTTGTTTCACAAATAGTTTCCCCAGTCATAAATATTATGTAGAGGTCATTTTTTCTTGTCGCATTTATACATCAATATGTGCATTATTATGTTTATTATCAACATTCAATTAATTACTGTATACAATTAATAATATATTTTTTAAAAAATGGCAATGATAGTCGTGCCTAACGATTTTGTTGCTTATAGTTTAACAAGAACTCGAGACGAATGGAAATTTAACACTAGTTTTATTATTATTTGAGAACACAATACAATTTATTTCTACGAACGTAACACGTTTTCAATTAGAACGACGTGCTTTTTTATGTGCACATATTCCACATAACAGATCCGGACGCACTTTAAATAAGTATATTAAAATATTAATATCACGGTGAATGTCTTCGAAAGCGTATTTTTTCCAACTATTGTATAGATATAGTAATATTGATTCGTTAAAAACTACTTGTTACTATGACAATTCATGTACTCATTACGAAACGTAGAAATTACGATTTTTGGATTTTTCATAATATTAATTTATTTATTTATTTATAAATGCACGAGCTGAACCATTTGTACAACTATAGGTAATGACATTAAAAAGAAGAAAGAAAGCATATGGTAAAAATAGAAAATTAAATACACAAAGTATAACAAAAAAGTTAATTAAATACCCCAATACATTTCCACTAAATTCCTATTAGAGATCTTATGCGCGTTGACACTATTTCCTCCCGTCGGAGATTAGCATAAGAACATTTTATTAAATCTCTCATTTCCGACTCTGTCGACGTTCTTCGCCTTTTTTTTCACATGAATTTTAGTATTCCCTGTCATTTTACTCGAAATCCCTCTCTGTTTTCTATATCAACTCAAGCCACTTCGTACGGATACAATTACCCACTGTACCGAATGCTTCGTGTTTCCGATATCTTATTTTAACTTCCATAGTACGTGTTTCCCTTTTTCTCCTCTACGCGCTACTAATTTTACTTTATTACAATATGCCACATATTACTAATACAAAACAATAATTTAACACGTGAATAATTTTTATTTATTTATTTATAAATGTATATTGTTATCACTCGTATGTCAATGTTTCTATTGTATCTTATGTAATATTGCCGATTGACGTTTAATTTTAAAAATAAATAAGATAAAAACTAAACTTTATACATAAAAATGTGTATTAAACAATGTCTAGAACAATTAAAAGTTAAATGTGAGGTTCATATTGACGATTTGATACATGACGTAACTGCAAAATTATTTTTGCGACTAAATGGATGTACCAATTAATGTAATTGCAGGCCTTATATTTTTTAGTCATCAGATTTTCAAATAATATTGTCGCGCAATACACTCAATCGTGTGAACGTGAGGAAAATCAAACGAAGAACTTTATTTCCTCGGAGTTACATCTCTCACCGAACCTAAATGAATTTACTTTCCAGTGGATCTTATTTCCCAATAACTATATATTTGTACTTTCTTTTTCGTTTGTCCGCACTCACGGGACATAAAACATCCTCCCTGCACATGCATAATGCATATAGATACATATGTTATACGACGATAAAAAAGTTTGCCGTTTTAACTGTCCGAGCGCACCGAATCTAATTGCATTTCTGTGATCCGGCACACGTGAACGTAATATTCTTGTCGGCTTTTTTCCTCTCGCCAAAACGTCAATCACCACACCGATCTCCCTGTTCGCATTAAGAACCGATTTTTTTTTTTTTTTTATTGCCTGTATATTTGACGTGCAGAGTCGAATAATTATTATTTCTTCTTTACTGCCTACGCGCGTATCTCTAGGGCCGTGCTTTACGATTGGACTCGCAAACTTTTTATTTCGCACACCATAATGTTATATTATATATTTTATTTGACGACAACACCGTATAACACATAAAACATCCCTGCAGCAACGTTTTTAATATAAATGAATACACACGTATTGGCCCCTCTTGGTCGGTCTGTTCGTATAACAGGAAAAAAAAATACCTTATAAACCTCTTAAAGATGTACAATGGATACAATTCGTGGTATTTATTTTTCTTATTGTGCTTGCGAACGTTCATGTTTGGTCACGTACGCACATTTTACAGCTGCACCTTTTCTTCGTACCACCGCACACCATAATAATACACGAGGGATGGTCGGCCTCCTAACTTTGTTCTGCGACTGTTCGAACACCTGCCACTATACACACCCCTAAGACCGTAATAAAAGAAAATATTCAACTATATACGTACAATAATAACCTGATGGTAGGCGCGTTAGTTAAAGTATAATAACATCGGAAATCGTTCGAACCTAAGATGCCTATCGTCTCAACAGAGATGCCAAGTAACCGTAAAAACAAATTTATAGGCGTGTGTATAGTGTACACGGACGCAAAGACGAAAACACTATTCCGTGAGAACAAAGTGTATTATATTGTACACGATAGTAAGGACAAAAACTGTCAGGGACCGCCATCAATAATTCGGTTTTATTTATCTGATTTCTTCGGGGAGGAACGCGTGATTACACATATTTTAACTGCACAGTATGTGGTGAGAAAAAAAAGAGGACGAGAAAAAAAAAAACTAAACGTTTATCAAATAACATATACGTGCACAAGTGAAAGAATACATGAACAGTATATTATACAACGCATGTACAAGGGGAACACATTAAGATGACGCGACGGGTTACTTATAGCTGTCCGACCACGTAGGGTTCGACCCTCGTCAAAGAGTAATGCCTATCATATATATATTTGTATCCACGTAGATGCATAGCACTAGCTTTCATTCGATTTCGGTGAAAGATATAATTCATGGAGATGCGAGGCTTTAAGCCTGTGTCGGATCTACCCGGAATACGTGTACGATAATAATAATAATAATAATAATAATAATAAAAGTACACATCAATCCGGGTGGAAAAAATCGATCACGCGTGAAACGTGTTATTACAGAAGAATTTTTATTTTAAAACGTAGGGGGAAAAAACAATAACCGTTTGAATGAATAGGATGGGCTACAGCTGGAGTTTCACGAATACCCGTAGCAGCAGTAACAAAATCTCGATAAAAAGCCGTTTAATTAACGCGGTCTCGTTAAACCGTGTTATTTCCCTGCCCCTATAAACACCAAATTCGAGGGTCGGTTATAATAATCTGTATCCATTAGTTTTTAGAAACGTTATCAGACTTTTCAGCAGTTAATGAATACTAAACCATTACAAATACTGTAAGTATCTAAATGAAAACTGTTATTATTCTATGGTGAAAACAAAAATTTTATTCCCATCACGATGGCGTTCAACTCATTATATTTACTGGGATCTGATATAAATGATACTTCGAATAAGAATAATAATATACGCAACATACGGTTGACTTTGTACATTTTGTATGTGAAAAGGTACTTTTGAAGTGATTTGCTATTGAAAGGAAATCATTTTCGAAAAAATTGATTGCAAACTGACGAAAATATCATTGAAAGTACTTCAAGAAAAAATTTTAAATTTAGGAATAAAAACGGTATATCCAAACAAAACGGTGTACATAAATTTAGTAATATTCAAAAAAACCGATTAAATGTAGTCGCGCCGTGTTAGATAATATACGTATGCAGCTTGGTTATGAAGTGTTTGTGTGGTTAGGCCGTGAACCGATTTCAAGGCATCAGATATATGATGTATTCAATGACGTAAATACCATTTTTTCTGGGGGGGGGAGGGTGTTTAAGAGTAATTTACGATATCCTGTATAGTAATATTACATTTGAAATAGTATTATTATTATGTCCCGTATTTAATTAAAATTATTTTGTTACTCAATTTTTAATATATACCCAATCATAGTAAAATTGAATATAATTTTACTATAATATGTAAATATTAATAAATAATAATTAAATATAATTAAAAAAAAAATCTGGGTGGGGTGTGGAAACCCCTTTACATACCCTCCCCCGTAACTACGCCACTTGATGTACTCATGTCCATAAGGTCGCTCTCAGTGTACTCATAGAGTTAAACCACATA
Source organism: Sipha flava (assembly GCF_003268045.1). Taxonomy (NCBI): domain Eukaryota; kingdom Metazoa; phylum Arthropoda; class Insecta; order Hemiptera; family Aphididae; genus Sipha; species Sipha flava. The sequence continues at coordinate 5,115 of NW_020273570.1, read as the reverse complement.
ATTTATATAAATAAAAACATTCAATTCGCACTCGAATTACACATAAATAATACATTTAATTTGTTAGATATTACAGTTTCCTAATAGAATAATTTATCTCCATGTAAAATGAGCAATTTTTTCTCGATGTATTCCAACATTTATATTTTATATTCCTACATTTTTCCTGATCGTTCGCAATTCTTTTTTTTTTTTTCAACTTTGTCATTTACTTGATGATGAATTTTTAATTCGATACGGGTCGTACAATACACAAATCATAATACTCCAGGCTATGCATTTATATATATACATATATTTATTTATTTCTCCATACATACTATTTATGTATGTATACATTTACCAGGATAACTATTTACATATTTTTGTTTTATTTAATTACTTTATCGCACATTTTAGTTAAATCGTCCGTACGGCAATGTAGAGCGTAATTGTCGAAATCCAGACCGGGTCCTCGATTGAACACGGATTTTATTTAGGGGAAATTACGTAGCATGCGAGTATAGGTAACATTAAATTTTATGAATACCTAATATTACAATGAAATGGCAAGTACGGCTATGCTGGGGAAGCGGTTGGTTGGATTGATATTTTGTTACACGCAGGAGAGAAATTATATTCATTGTGCCGCCCTCTAGTGTACTTCGGTCAACATCACTCTACGTATTCGGTTTCGTGTGCTATTGTAAGAAAATAAAAATTCCGATCGTCCATTCGACGTAGTCGAATATTCTGTATTTAAACTGCCCTTATTTGATGTCGTTTTCACGTTCTCGTGAAAATAACCTCGTACCGTAACGCACATAATTATTATCGCACATCCTTTGGAATCGTTTTGTATTTTACGACTTCGTCCATCGGAATTCGAAATTGGAAAACAACATGCGAACAAAATTATATTAGTTCGAACACATCATTGTTTTATTCGTTTAAATTCGTTTTACCTTATATTTTTATAATTTTAAAGAGTTGTTTTCATTGAGGGGGGGGGTCCACAACCATGTATTGGCCCCTGGACCCCTGAACATATTAATCTAAACTTTAATTAACTCTAACTTGCGTTTATGTTCTGACAATTAAATAAAAAATAACATAAACACTATAGTAATACATATTAATTTCGATCATCTTTTGTCAAGTCCCAAGTTCGATAATCTACGTATTATGATGTTAATTTTAATACGTATAATATAAAATTATATTTGTTTATTTTCATTTAACTGATTACATATGTACCCATGTTGTTATACTAAAATTAATTATTTTAATATCGTTATATAATCGTAAATTCTAAAGTCTTTCTTTTTTTTTATCTCAAGAGGAAGTCGTTATTGGGCACTGACTACATTAAAAATTTAAGTTACTAACTATTTCTACGTATGTGATGGTAAAAATACTTAGACGATTTGTTTTTTTTTTTTTTTATTATTGCATTTGTCCCTCGTGGACACTTTGTATAGGTATGCATTTATTTCAATTCGTAGTTATTTAATAGGTACGTCGTGTACATGTACACGAAGTAATAATGATAATAATAATACATTTTATTGATATCATATATTATTACCTACGTATACTGAGTACACAGCGCAGTTAGGTATGTATAATATGCACATAAGTATAATATAATATAAGTACCTACATTCATAAATTGTACACGTTTGTTTTTATTTTAATGCTTTCGTGTAGTTCCTTACGTCAAGGTGCAAGTGCAAGTAATTTATACCTAATATTTTTTTAATGTAACAACGAACCGTATTCGTTTCGTTTATTCCTTTTTTACGAGTAAACTATACGATATAAAGAATCAACGCGCATAAATAAATAACCAGTTTGAACATACACTGGCTTGTAGGTAACTACATATTATGTTAAACTAACCCAAGGCTTATCTATAAAGTTAATGATTTATTAAAACCGTTTGTAAAACATATGTTGATTAAAAACCTAACGTCAATTTTCAATTAGTATGATATATGTTAAAAAGGTATTGAGATAAGATTTTTTTTAAAAAGTAATTAATTTCTAACGATCAATATTTCAGGAGAAAAGTTATTACTCTGTTGTATTTGTTACAGTGGTTATGGAATTGTTGGTAGATTATGAAAATTATTATTATAATATGAATAATGACAGTACAGCAATGAGAGTGAGAGTTAAACAATTTAATAATATACTCAAGTTGTTACTGCGGCGCCAGCGATCGGGGGCGGTCAACAATCGAGCCACATTTTTTATCTTTCTTCATAAAAGAAATATTTTTCAATTTTATTACCTGGAACACAATAACACAACAACCTAACCGGCAATCGGGCCACACATCTCTAATGTATTAGTATTGTACATTACAATATAAACACTATCATCAGAACGTATGATCTGTAACACTGTAAATCAGCGTTTCTTAAACTGTGTTCCTCGGAACCCTGGGGTTTCGCAAAGATCACTTCAGTAAAAAAATTACTTTAAAATTTCCAGCTAAAGATTAGTAATAGTGAAAAACTGTTTGCATTATAGAAAAAAAATATTTGTACATTAAATAACAATGTATAAGCCATATGGAATAGTCTAAATTTATATTTAGTCTAATTAAAGTAATTATTATTAAAGTATTATAATATATGTATACAATTAGTATTATTTTAATTTTTAATTTTAACATACATTTTAAATTAAATACCTTAAACATAATATTATTATATGATTATAATTTATTTACAAATAATCTTGAAAAAAGCTAAAAAAAAAAAAAATAGGATGTGGACATCAAAAAGTGTTCCACGGATAAAAAAGTTTAAGAAACGCTGGTTTAAACCAATTTAAAATTAAGTTGGCAATATTTCAGTTAAATATTATAAGCGAACGTCAAGAAGAAATGGTGCTAAAGTTTCTAATCCCTAAAGGACGACTGTTATAAAACCTTTAGTAATAAAATTACGAGTAATTGAGGTAGGAAAGAAAAGAAATATTGTTTATAAATAATAATATATAAAATTGATAGCAAATAACACATAAGAAATCCAGTCATTATCGAATTGAGATCGAGCAAAACCTATAAAGCGCATATCGAAAGCACACCGAAAAAATAAATTTATCAATGCGCTGCATCATCACCGTAACTTATCTAGTATAAAATAAGTACCTACTTATAACTTATAAAATAGACAGCAAAAATTATCTTTGATCGTGGTCAGCACGTATACGTGACGTCAACGTGTAAACATAATATCCATTTTACTAAAATGGCTGTATTTTTAAAAACTAAAAAAGACAAAGATATGGTAATGTTTAAATAATAATAAAATAAAATAATAAATACTATTCTGCAAATAAAATTAACCATTTGTTAATGTACATTGTATAATATAATATTTGTTGACATATTATTAGATATTAGCTAACATTTTTCAGTGTTAAGATAGTAACCATAATGTGCTAGTTCTAAACCAATGTCTAACTGCTAATACTGATATTCCAGCTAGCATTGTGTCCAGTACTGTACCCATATGGGACAATAGTTAACTGTTGGGCTAGGTTAGATGGTACAGGTGTAAAATTCTTTATTTTATATAATCGTATAAGCGGTAAATCTAATAAAAATGTTAAGTTAAAAATAAAATAAATTATAATAACATATAGGGCCGGATTAAAGGGTAGGCAAAATAAGCAATTGCTTACGGCCCAAAAAAAATTCGGCCCATAATTTTTCAAATCAAATTTATATTTATTAAAAATAAAATTTAAAAATTTTTTTTCTCGAGAGTAGTTGTGTTTAATTGTCATTTATGTTATCATTTTCGTGCGATGTATAGCGGTGCGTTGCGTATCCCCGGCCGTCGTCGTCGGCGGTGATAAGCCTCCGTGCGCGACCGGTCGGGTTACGTAATCGTATTGTTATCGTCGTACGAAAATGCCCGTTATTTCCACGTTTTCATATTGTCGGTTATGTTTTTGTAAAAGTAAAAGTCATGTTCTCAGTGCCAAAGTTTCGTAAGTTCTCGTGTATTTTTGGTTTAGTGTGGTGGCACTGAGACATTTATCTTCGTTGTGGTGTCCTGCGGCCAAAGCCTTCGTGGTAAATGTCGTCGGCACCAACTCGCGGTCTTCCTTTTTGCGTCGTGGTGTACACATCACCTGAAGTGTCTTCGTGTTTCGTGTATCGGTCTGCAGCCATTTTGTTCAAACCACGTTTTTCAGTGTTTTCTTGTGTTTCGTGTCGGCTGTCTGGTAAGTGGCGTTCTGCGCAATTGTCATTGCCTATCATTTATAGTACCGTGTTCTAGGGTGGTCACTTGCCAACCGCCAGTTGTGATTAACGTGGTTTTCATTCGTGTTGTTTTCGTCTGCGCTGTAGACCTATCTTCGTGGTGACTGTGCTTGGGTGGTCGCACGTACCAATTCTGTGACTAATTTTATTCACATATACACTGCGGTGTGCCGTCTAAGGCATTTGTCTAGTCACAGGGTTGGTGCGGTCGCGTGGATGCAATCAGCCATTCAACATAGTCACATATTAATGTGAGTATTGGTCGACCATTGTGTTTGTTATAAGTGTGTAAAGGCCGACGGGCCTAGCGTTCAAAGGCAATTATTTAGTATACATTATTATATTTAGTTTGTGTGCCTTTTAGGTCACTATACATTATTATTGTGTTTGTTATTATTCATTTGTGCGCCGTTCGGGCCACGTTATGTAGTATTTATTATAGTCATTTATAGTCCTCAAAGGCAATTATTAGTATACATTCACTATCATTCAGTTGTATGCCGTTTTAGGCCAAATTATATGTATTAATTATTGTTGAGTCAGCCAGGTTAGGCTACTGTGAATTATTCATACATTGCCATTTTTTTTTTATTATCCATTAGTCATTTGTGTGCCGTTCAGGCCTAATTATACATTTATTTATTACGTTTAATTTATATTTATATTATTTTGTTGGTGTGTGCCGTGTGGGCCACATCATCAATTATTATTATATTTATTATTGTTGTTGCGCCATTGTAAGGCCAGCATTACATTGTTGTATTATTGTATTTTTATTTATATTATTATTGAACCGACTTAGGTCGACTATTTGTATTATTCACATGAGATTTATGTATTTACCCAAT
>NW_020273569.1:0-3481 GCF_003268045.1 Sipha flava | reverse complement strand
CTATTTTTAATAATATAAATGACATGCTTGTGAAACATTTGAAACGTGTAATCATCCGACCGAATAAAAATAACAACAATAAAAATAATAGTACATGCAGCGATGACACGACGTGACATTTAAAAAGATATGTCGCATGCAAGAAAAAGTCGTTATTTCACCAAGAGCGATTTAATTTATAGACTCGCTACGCTAAGTGGTCATCATGCGTACGTATGGGGCGTTTCAAAAATATTATATTTGCCAAAAAACAGTTATTTATTTTCGTATCCAGTGCACATTCATTGTGACCGGACGAACGTGCTCATGGTAACATATTCAAGACGTTACCCCAGGTTTTTTTTAAAAAACAAAGCGAACAAAATCAACAATATATTTTACAGTTTTTCAGATTTGTCGGTGTATAACTAATAACCCTTTCACGACGAACACACACATTTGTGTAGGTTAGCGTGTGCCTAATTATAAACGAATATAAAATCATACAGTGATCAGTTTTAAAACGATCCTACACAAATGTGCAGGTTTTTTTGGACCCTCTAAAAACCTGGATTTTTTTTTTTTTAATTTTTACAACTTTTTATTGTTAAAATGGAATCTGTATACAAACATGATAACGTTTTAAATAAAAAAAAAAATTTTAAACCATTTGAAAATCTTAAAAATAAACCTACACATTTGTGTAGGTTCGTAGTTTATTATTGCTATTAATTACTACTCATATTTATCGTAAAAAGTTAAAGTTAATTTTATTTGAAATATTTTTAATCACATATTTTATGAAATATTAATTTTAGTCTTCTTTTTAGTAAGACATAAACATGTTAGAACTATTGGTAAAAAAAATTGTATAATAATAATAATAATAATAATAATAATAATTTATTTTATATGAAACATTCTAAAACAGTTGTTTTTAGGAGTAAGACACAAATAAACATTACATTTGCTACATCTGTTTCTGGTTCTGCTTTTACATCCCTCTCTTCTACAGTTCCGGGCAGTGTTTAAACTGTCAGCTTCTGGCCAGTGATCATACGCATCATAACGCTAAATAAAATAAAATAAATAACATTTTTAATAAAAGACAGTATAGATTTAAATATTTCACCTTTTTTTTCTGTTGGAATAGGTGCTCTAAAATTCTGAACTTTGTTTGGAGGTTCTTCATTTGCATCGATAGGATTTTCATCTTCATTTGGTCGTTTTTTTGTTAATTGGTGTTGAGAGCCATTCTTTGGCGATATTGATTTTGAACTCCATTAAATCTTTTATGTTTTTTTTGGGAATTTGCATTTTAGTTGCGTCTTCTTTGTACTCCATCCAAGCATTAACTATTGCTAAGTCTATGAAGTGTATTGCAACTTTTACCGTCCACTTCTTCGATTTAAACCATGTGCGGTAAGCTTCTATTTGTTGATTGCACAAGTCAACGCCGCCCATATTTTTATTATATGATACTACTACTGCAGGACAAGGAACATTTATCTCTTTATTTTCGGTTTTACTCCACCTTTTAACTATTTGATGTGGTTCTGCACCTGTTGTTGTCGATACCATTGTTACACATTTACTGTCTTTCCATTTAATGGCAGTTAATTTCTGATCAGCTCTTGTAAATTCCTCCCATACACCACGTTCAAATTTTTTGTCATTCGAAAAATGAACATTTTTTCAAACGATTCTGCATGATTGTTCCCGTCGCATAAATACCAATTTCATTTAATCGGTTCATCAATGGGACAGTTGTAAAATATCTATCGAAAAATAGTACTGATTCTTTAGGTATTGTTTTCGATAAATGTAGAATAACAGCGGGTCCTAATCCAAGAGAGCGGTCTTCAAAAGGAGTTTCAATCCCTTGATATAGTTCAAAATCGAGGACCATTCCTGTAGTGGTCGTAATTACAAAGTTTTTAAGCCCGGCGGGACGTGGTTTATTTTTTACGAATTGCCGATGAGGACACCTGCCAGTAAAAGGTACCATCTGTTCGTCGATAGAATATAAACCAATGGATCGAGGTATATTTCTACATGCATTTCGAACAAATTCGATCAACGGCTGAACTTTCCAAAATTTACTTTTGTTGTTTGGAAGACGGTTATTTACGTCAACAAAATGTAAATGTGTGCGTATAGCTAGAAACCTATCTCTTGTGATTGCAGAAGATATGAGATCCAAAGCGATACCTCTCTGCCAGTACATAAAAAATCGAGGATATTTAATAATTCCCATCAATGCCTGGGCACCATAAAATACTTTTATTTCATTGGCAGTGGCTCTGAATTCTTTCCCCTTAGTACTAAATGCATACATGTTAGTATATAGCGCAGCTTCTTCGAAATGTAAATCTGGTAAATATTTTTCTACGTAACTAATAGGTGAGCCTAATTCAATACAATTCTGAGGGCCATTAAATTCGGGTAGTGGTACACCCAGAAAAGGCATTTGGCTCCATCCAATATTTGGTGTTGATTGTGTACTAGTTTGGGTTGGTACTTCTATATTATTTGTATTTAAACTGACATCAAAATTATTATTATTATTACCTTCGTTATTGGTTAATGTATCTTGGTCTTCGTCAGAATCTGATCCAGATAGATCCGATTGACCTGCATTTTTTTTTTTAGGGAAAGGTTGCCACGTTGTGTCAAAATCCGAATCATCACCACTAAAATCGTCTATTTCTGATTCTTCGTTCAAAGTGGTTAAAATATCGGTCGCATTCAACTTTGCACGACGCATTTTAACAAAAATATAAAACAAAATGCAAAGACACGAAAATGAATACTAACCTACACAATTGTGTAGGTTAACTTAAGCCGTGCGAACCGAAGGAACTACTAACGATAACTGTTTATGTTCTGAATTATAGAAATCGTCACCATGTACCGAAAAATATTATATAATAATGCCAACACAAATAACCGTTGGTAAATGATAATTTAATGTAATGAGGAATGGTATTGAATAGGCCAGACGAAAATTCCAAACAAATGATTATTTTTAGAAATATTAAATTCGTTTATTTTTGTACAGATAAGGAATATCCTACACAATCGTGTGGTTAAGGTTTAAACGTTCTATCTACATTTTTTTAGTCTACATAATTTTAAGAAACCAACCACACATTTGTGTAGGTTCGTTAATACCAATTACTAAAATCAATTAATCAGGCAGGATTAAAGATAGTATAGATTTATATACACAATTGTGTGTGCTAGTTGTAAAACATATTAAAACAAAAATTAAGGCTCGTCGTGAAAGGGATAAGTACTATTAGGTAGTATTTTAGTTTGTGGTTAGTTTTTACTAACGGTTAATAATAAAATGAGTAGAAAAAATTATCAACACTAAAATTCATGGATTAGGGAGACGATTTGGGGGAGGGGGTTAGTATAATTGAGACCTACACTCTCGGGCATGTCACCGTGGCTACTGATACTAGTGCAGAGCTCGGAAACTGCTGAGTATTGTTCG
>NW_020273568.1:0-9714 GCF_003268045.1 Sipha flava | reverse complement strand
ATTGCGTCGCTCTATATATTTTTTATCATAAATTTACCATGGGCGATATCTCATATACTGTAAAAGAGATTAAAAATTAAGTAATTTTTTTTTTTTTTATAGACTTACTGGGTTAAATGCATTTAATCTGAATTGGTTCGATAGATGTAAATGTTGTGTTAAAAATATAATAAATGTTAATGTAAAATGTGAAGATTAACTTTTTCAGATTAATTTTTTATTTCAATGATTTTATTAGTTTATAGAAAAATAGTATTTTATATTACATTATTTTATGATCACTTATTTCATTTTATATGTATATAATAGTTTATTACCATTTAATTATATAAGAATACTTTATGCAGAAAAATCAGAAAAATATAATATAAAATCAAATACTTCTATTTTTCTGAAAACTAATAAAATTATGTAGTTAAGCTGAAAGTTAAATCAATATTTTCAACATCATATTCAACGTCATAAAATCTTCAAATTTTACAAAAATTATAAAATTCAAACATTTTTTTATATTTTTTAACATTTACATATAATGAACCAACGCAGAATAAATGATTTTAGCGCAGATAGTGTTTAAAAAAAAAAAGAAAAACAGAATTTTAAAATAATCACTAGTTACAGAATATATCGCCCAAGATAAATCCCAATAGAACTATGGGTATAATATAAATAAGCTTGATCAGTTTTCAAAAATAAAAAATATTCTTCGTTCCTAAAAAGAAAAAAATCAACGAACAGATTATAATATCTTATTTTTATCTATTGATGGCCAAAAATAATATTTGTTATATGTTACTAACCTTTTTTTGTAGTTATAATTCTCTTTTATTAATGTTGATCCGAAGTTCGAAATCCGTACGTTGTCGCGTAATACTACTAATAGTACTAAATGTTGAGAAAATATTCTATCTCCATCGCAATATGAGCTGCTCATTGTTTTATTGTTGGGTTATAAACATCTTTCGTATTTGCCGAGTCTATAATAAGAATATAACCTTATTGTAAACAACGAATTGAAAATTTATCCGCAAAAACGATATATACGTACGGGATAACGATGGGAAAAAGAAAAATTAAAAAAATGAATGTCATAATTGGTTGAAATTTCAAACTCGTGAACTTGTATCGTTTGTTTAGAAAAATGGATGATTAACTTATTGGAATACACACATTTTTTAAAGAAATTCAAAACGATGAAAACAGCTTCTTACCTTTTTGCTCTCAATGTTCATTTTGCACCGATTTATTGTTTGATCGACGGTCATTTTATTGGCAAACGACGAAAACAATCTAGTAAAAATTTAAATTCTATGGATGAAAATTACCTCGAGTGCCATTTGTTCGAAGATTTGGTGGAAGTCTATTCTCTTTTTTCGTGTAATAATGTTGTCTCTTCGATGCGATGACGTTGCACCCAGCTGTTATTCTTCAGATCTATAGTGTCTAGGATCATACACCGTATCCTTGCCGACAATTTCGACTTGCACTCGGACGAGTACTCGTAAAGCTTTTCGAACACACTGTACTGAAATTGGAAGGTTTTTTTCATTATACAGCAATTTTATTGAATAGAAACGTATCGTGATATATGCAATGTCCGACGAATCGGTAATTATTATTACATGGTCTATTTCCTTTCCAACGTGTTTCAATATAATACACAAGCATTCGAGTGGTATTTCTTTTGGACTTTTCACTAGTTTCGCCACGCATACATCTAGTATTTGAGGTATTAATATCTCAACTTTCAATAGTTCGCACATGAACCTGGAAATTATATTATGATAAAAAATTATTGAAAACCGTAAAAAAACTGTCTCGTTCGATCAAGGCACCTGCAGTAACCAATGGAACGTTTTCTATAAACAACATCGTTTTGGTCAATTTTTTCTTGGGTTCGTTTCTTCCTTTTCTGTAACACAACAACCGTATCGTTTAATACGCCGACAGTATACTAAGTTATCGTGAATAGGATCGTTAAAACATGTTTAAATGTCTTGTTCATACTCGATCCTCGCAAGATCTTACTTCAATGCTGTGTTTAATCATCATTCGACTCTGGGCAATGATCGATTCGAACGCGTTTTGACACATTCTAACCAAAACTTTTCTAAACGTTGTGGTGCCACATTCTTGCTCTTTCGAATCAACTTCTATGTTTTTCATTAACAAACAGATATGTGCATATTGGGGGCAGAATATCGGTTCGTCTATGGCCTAGAGAGGTCAAAAATATCAAATGATTGTTATCTTAACGTAAAACAACAAATTAAACACACGTAACTGTACGTGTATTACAATATAATGTTTCCTTTTATTTATTTTATCTAAATACCTTTTGGAACAACATTTCCACAACTTTTTTTAGACAAACATCTGTATTCACTGGTAGCGAAATAATACTCTCCGTCAATAGAGCAATATTCTCAGTGGTTATTTTGTTGAGGATAGATAGAAATATTTTCTCAACCTACAGTCGAGCAAAATACACAAGTTTAGTTACATGTAGATTTAAACGTAGAAAATAGATTGTAGTTTATTTCGAACACGAACGTTGTTATAATGATGTTATAATGATGCTGAAACAACTTTTTTATGGAATATAATACTTACTCCTATAGTAGCGTCCTTATTATTCGATGATTGGACGTTAGTAGTTTTTTGTCTCTGTTTTAAAACATAAGGACATCGGAGAGACTTCATGTGCTACTACATCGCTTGTTCTCGTTGACAATAGAGGACGACTGGAATCACTTGTGTCTATATGTCCATCATTTTTAGGAGGCCCATAGTTCTGAAAGAAAATAAAGTATAAGAAGTTGAATACCATGTTATTCATTCGATGGGTTTTAATATTTACACTAATATTCATTGTATATACACGAATATTTAAAAAACTGTTTATTGTTTTCGTTAACTTTATGTATAGTGATTGAAAACTATACTACGAGTATATTATTAACTTATTGAGATTTGTTATTGGAATAATGGCTTTTATTAATGAAAAAAAAAAAAAAAAAAAATCATTATCTTTTAAATGTTTTTTGATGGTTTACTTTGAATCGGATAGTTGACTTTTGAAAATATTCCTGATAAAGGCAACGAAAATGTATTACTACGTAATTTATATTGAAATGTATTCCATAGTATAAAATGAGTAACACTATGTGTTTAGCATTTATTTAATTACAATAGCTTCTTAATGGCACTGCGTCCGACGCTATTAGTTCCAAAGACAGACGAGTGATCAATCGAAAAATAATTAGCATCGATTCGTTTGTATAGTATGTGTTTCAATCTATTCTAATTTAGAGCTCCTCTAATATATCCAACGGGCAGAGGTGTAATGTATTGAAGTAAAGAGTAATATATGCACTTTACCATTGATAGCATGGATGTGTATTTCACAGTTTCGGAATGGTTGTTTTCAGGTGTTTTCGTGTCACAGGATTTCTGTACGGTTCTATGTTTCCGAGGTATCCAATTGTTGTCCTTTAATTCTATCGTGTCTAATATCATAAACCGTATTCTCGTTGGTATCTTTGTTTTGTACGCCAACGACATGTACTCGTTTAGTACTTCAAACGTGACTTTCTGTAATTATTGCAACAAATACTCATATAATGCAAATAGTACCTACTGCGTTGTATTTTAATTTCGAACCCATTCGGCCGATAACATTAATTGCACACTTTTAGTAAAAAGTATACATCAATCTTACATGGTTTAACGTTTTCCCGATTTGTTTTAGTATGTTACACGCGCATTCCAGTGTTTCTTCTTTCGGGGACATTAAAAGGTGTTTTATACACATCTCTAACGTTTGGTTCGACAATATTTTTACTTTATAAAGTTCACACATGAATCTGTAAAGTGATGGACATTGTTTAATATCAAAACCGTTCGTTCTATTCTTATTTAATACGTTGGTACCTGCAATTTCCCACCGATCTCTCTCTGTGAATCTTTTCGTCTCGGTCGTACTTCGATTGCATTTTTTCCTTGTCGTCCTGTAACATTTAATCATATTCAATATACGGATATTATGTATTATGTACAACGATGAATTCATAATAAAATAAAATATTTTAATGTCATGTAAATATGCAGGTACTTGATCTTTGCAATCTTTTATTTCTTTAAGACTTTTGGTCAATTCCTGTTCGTGGACGTGCATGGAATTAAATCTATCTTCGCAGCACAATATTATTAATGTTTTGAATGATGAAGTGGTTGTCTTCACTTTTGCATTGATATCTTTGTTGTTCATTTCCATGCAGATATACGCATACTGAGGAGTGAAATGTGGCTCGTTTATAGCCTGAAATGTTCGATAATGGATAGAAGTATGAATAATATCCGTCACTAATTGTACGTTCAAAACGATCGACACAAGATCAAACATTAACCAAACAAAAATACGTATTGCACAACATGTTTAGTTGATTTTTTCAAAGTACCTTTTGAAATAAAATATCAATAACTTTCTTCAGGCGATGATCAGTATTAATTGACAACGATAAAATGCTATTCGTCAATGGAACCATGTTTTCAGGAGTGATTTTGTTCAGAATAGATCGAAATTTTTTCTCGATCTCCTTAAAGTACATATAAAAAAAAAAAAAAAGAAAAAAAATCGTAGTTATTCGCATAGAACTGTGCAACAAAAAGGGAATATTTAATATTTTAAATATTTTAATCCATCTTGGGACGCATGTTCGAGATAATTATGTTGTCAATATTTCTATTAAATGGTTATTTTACTTCTGTTTGTGCTTCATCATAGTTGGACGTCTGACAGTGTGCTCGTTTGCCTTTCAGACACGATGGAGTCCATGGGTTACTGCATGTTTTAAGATCGCTCGCGTCTCCTTTCGGTATTTGATAATGAACGACTCTCCGTCTTGCCGTTTCCACTCTTGACCTCGAGTCGAACGTACGTGGCACAAATTCCTAAAGCAATCGTTTTAAATAAATATTGTTTCTCCGGTATGTATAAACAGGTAGTGGATAATATAGCCGTTTGCTTACCCTTGTTGGAGCTCTTCCGTACGCCATCGGTCGGAGTATACGGAACTCGACGAGTTTCTCAATAGACGCGGGTTCCTTCCAACATATTGGCTGTTCCTTCAGTCGGATCAACATTTCCTTGCTGTACATTGTTTTCGCTTTGATGTTTACTACTTTGAAGTCTGCATTTCAACATTGTGCACGGACATTTATTAGATATTTTTAAAAAATTTCAAAAATGCTTACCGTTAGTTTTCACGAATTTGCTATACATCTTGTGTTATTCCTGCTTTACTAAACGGAAAAAAAAATTTAAGTTGATAATTACTCCGAAGATAATTAAGGTAAAAGGATAAAAAATATATTTTTAATTTAATAGAACTGGGATTTCGTTATTATAAATCGACTGCCGTAGTCGTTAAATAAAATATTGTTGATTCTCCGCAATCGATTTGTTGTGGAAACCAAAACAGCGGAACGATATCGGCCAGCGGTTTAATTTCAAAAAAATAAATAAATAATATTCAGTAACAATGAAACACGTTCAAATAAGTGATTGTATACGCATAATTAATCGGCATGTTAATCAACGCACGAAACATTAGAAAATGTAATAGAAAATCATAATGCCGTTGATATATTGTTATATGCATACGTATGAACATGGAGAGGCAATCACTGTAAATTCAGAGCGATATTCACAGATGTTGCAAAATTTTTTTATTCCTCAAATTGTTCAATATAGAGTGACTGGATTATTTCAGCAAGATGGAGCTACGAGTCATACAGCTAGAGTGAGTATGAATATTCTGAAAGATTTGTTTCCTAACCATATAATTTCTCAAAATGGGAGTATTCCATGGCCTTCACGTTCGCCTGATTTAACGGCCTGTGATTTTTTTTTTGTGGGGGTATGTTAGAGTATACCAAACAACACTAAGGACACTTGATGATCTTAAACAAAAAATACGAGAAGAGGTGACACAAATTTCACCGGAAATTCTGCGAAACGTCATGACCAGTTTTGAAAGACGCCTTGACGAATGCTTGCTTCGAAATGAACGCCATCTTGTGGATATAATTTATAAAAATTAAACAACAAATTAACACTTTTTTAATGCTATTTTATGTACTTTCAAGTTATTTAAATACATTTGTTAAAAACATATTTGTTGGTTTTTTTTTAGTTATTTTAAAATTGCCCGATTCACTGTCCCACCCTGTATATTTAAAAACATAAATTTTAAAAATGTATGAAACTAAATTTTCAATTTACTGAAATACTTATATCTTGCAGCACATCTAAAATTATCATACAAACAATATTGTTTATTTCACTACTTTGATTTAATATGTTATAATTTAATATATTTTAATTTTATTTTGGTCATATTATTTCTAAAAAAAATTGTTTATCCTTTAAATAATATACCATAATAACGTTTTAAAAACTAGGCAAACTAAAAACTTTTAGTTGTAAATTAAATAAGTTTTGTTTTTTTAATGGATCAATGTTATTTATCCGTTTCAAGCATATGCTTATTGAAAGAGTTTGTAAGTTGTTTATTTTATTTTATTTATTATTAACTAGGTATGTACTTTGTTGTTGCAAAACAAATATATAATTTTTCTTCTTCATCGGTAAAACTTGGTCACTAGAACCATCCTGACATACACCCTTGCCTCTAATTTTCTCTATCCGATGTCTGAATCCTTCACACCTCCTCCTAATGCTTTCAAATTATTCTTTACTACATTTTCTTCTAATACTATAGGTATACTTATGAATAAGTTTTGGCTATGTCAAGCATGCAGTCCATAGCAATATTTCGTTCTTTATTTGAATATTATGTTTATGGGTCTATGGAAGGGTTTATAAGAATATTATATAATTAGGTATTATTATTATTATTATTATATAAGCTAATGTCATAATATTTCCAATCTTAATAAAACAATTGAAAATGTATTGTTGTAGTAAAAGACTTTGGATTATGCGTTTTGAACCCGGGCAGTGCGTTTTAAAATTTCTTTGAAACTAAACTTGTGTCTTTAGCGCCACTAAGAAATTTTAACTCAATGAAACTATATTGTATTTTCTATAAGTAAAAACAAAAATAATTATAAATAAATAAATAATTAATTAATTTTAAATTTTTATTTAAAAAATAAAAATAAAAATTTAAAAGTAACATGTATTTTATTTTTCTTAAGAGGACGCTACAATGGTTATTTTCACTGATAAAAACACGTCTACGAAAAACAAACGAAATGACATCAAAAAATGGTTTTAGAATAAAAATACTCATAATGAAATTTATAGAGAACAATATTTAGGAGGGAACCTCATCGGGGTTTTTCAAAATATCAAGTATTAAAGAAGTTACAATTGTATAAAAAATGTAAAAAAAAAAGTTTTTTGTGTCTTTCATATTAAGCCGTGTATTTAGATTAATACAAAACCCAAATGAGGTTCCCTCTGAAATATTGTCCTCTATAAAATTTATTATAGGTAATTTACTCTAAAACCACTTTTTAATGGCTTTTCGTTTGTTTTTCGACAGCATGTTTACGTCGTTAGATTTGATTTTTCATTACCATCATGTGCTGCTACCTACTTGCCGTTGTGACGGCGGCCGCGAATTCCCCCACTACGCCAATAAGTTAATTAAACCATAATGACTGTCTCGAGCGGTCGGTCGTCGCCCGTCGGTCGATTATCGGCGACAACTGCAGAAGCTTCTGAGAAATGAGAATAGATTATGCGCCGATTACGAACCTAACCAAAATTGTTCCTAATATGAATTACTAACATTATAGAAATAATGAAAAATAAAATTATTATAATTATGCAATCGGCAATCATAGACGGCATTCCATCACTGGCCGACTGGGTAACTCTTTGGTTTATTTTCATTGTTCAATCATTTTTATAATATAATTACTACGGATATTCTAATATTTTCAGACAGTAGGTATTTTTAACTTTAAAGTATGCATCATCCAGCAATAATAAATTCAAGTACCTAATCATATAAGATAAATATTCAAATTAATCGAAACATTTACCTATTATTATTTATCATGATATAAGTATGATAAGTATGACTATCCCCCACAAAAAAAAAAAAAAGTTATAAATGTACACATCGTACTTATTAATTATTGATTACGAATTTCGGACAGCGGAAGTAACATTATGAGACTACCTACTAATAGCTGTATTTCCAGAACTGTGTATGAAAATTAAAAATAAATAGTCAAGTACCTATAGTTATTACTATAACTACCTATTGTACGAGTAATACTCAAATATTATCATAAAGTAAACTCTGAAAAATAACCATTCCTTCTGGATGATTCAACGTGATCACATCAGTTGTAAACATTTTTGTGAATTTTTTATAATTATACGGTCATTATACATTGTTAATTATGGCCAATAAAAAAAATATGCTAAAGCGTAAGCGATCAACTAAAAATATGGTTTCCAAGACTCTTGCACAAAGACGATTAAAAAAACCGAGGCAAGTGCCCTAAATTACATATGATTTATTTTAAAAATTAAAACCATCATATTATTACCAATTTAAATTTAAATTTAAGAACTTAGTCTCCTTGTCTAAAACGAAAAACATTGCTCTGCTGTTAGTGTTGAGTCTCGATTGTAGCTCGTCATAGAGGTAGTAAGTTTATAATATTTTAATGTTTAATCAAATAATTATATGTATATATATATATAAATACATGTATACATATTTACCTAATTAATTTTAGTGACTCACTCACTCCATCACATACACATGCGTTATGTACAGAAATCAATGATAATAATGCCAATCTTGATTTGAAAGGGTAATAACTAATATTTTAATAATAATATAATATTAAAATTATAATATGTAGGTATATAATAAGTTAATTTTTACTATGGTATTTGTAGTCCTCTAGTTGGTCGACGAATTGTAGATATTGCATTTTTCATCAAACAAATACAAGTAAGGCATAAAGGACCATTTGGATGCTCATTTATTGACATGGAATTTCAATCAGAAGTGATACATGGCTTTTATTCGATATTTGTTTTTAAATGTAAAGTATGTTGTATTGAATCTAAATTATACTTGGAAAATATTCAACAAAATCAGTACATGTTAATTAATAAAGCTGTAGTAAACACATGTCAGTCCATAGGTAAATATGTATTATAAAGTTTAATAAAGAATACAATTTTATTATTTATTATAATTAAAATGATAATATGTACTTAAAATATGAAACTATGGTTTGGGCACACTTAACTCACGGAGTTTGCCGCATTTATTGATGTACCGTCATTATCATGTAGTGGGTATGTACAAATACAATCAATCGCAGCCAAAGCTGTAAACGAAGTAGCATGGGACGAAATTAAAAAATCTGGAGAAGAAGAACGCAAACTTGCCATACAATATGGAGATATTGATATTGACGGTGTACCGATGATTACAGTGGTAGCTGATGGACAATGGTCGAAACGCAGCTATAAAACCAAATATGACGCGTTATCTGGAGTAGTAAATATTATAATTATTTATTTTCTTATTATTATTTAATGTTTATTATATTATTATTAATATTTTATTATTTTTATTATATAAATTGTTACCTATAACCTATATATGTTTGAAATTATGTTATCTGTAATCTGTAATCTTGCCCTTC
>NW_020273567.1:120562-249586 GCF_003268045.1 Sipha flava | reverse complement strand
TTTTTAAGCGTGTTATGAGTATGTAAAGTATAATATTTAAAAATCATCATAATTCGCTAAAAAATTTAAACATCGGAAAAAACCGACCAATAAAACACAGATAATTCCTTGCCTAAAAATTTGATTAAAAGTCAGTTTACTCTAATTGAAGCTAACTTCACTACATTTGAATCACTGAACGCAAATTTGCTATGTTGTATGTCAGACGGAGACAACACATGCGGGTGTGACGTCCTCTTAACATTTACGATATCGATATTATATTCATATGGTATTTATGTATATATTTTTTTTTAACAAAAGTACGTTACGGCCGCCTGCCAGAGGTCGACACAAATGCACATGATGTTGTAGCTATCGACTCCGCTAGATGGAAGGTGGGACGTTCCAAGCAATCACCCGGGTCCCCGCGCTCTATGCGGTTTCACTGCTTGAAGATAAATGCCAACAATAAAAATAACTCTTTCCCATAATTATCAAAATGAAAATGTTATAAATAATAATAAATAAATAAAATTACGTTTGAATATACTTTAGTTAAAAGCTCGAACATTTTATTTCTTTTACGTACCTATCAGTAATTCGGTTACGGTTTAAGTTTATTTGTATTTACTTGTTTAGTTTGTATAGCCGTGTAAATAGCGCAAAAGCCCTTCATTATCACCTTTCAAACACCATTGAAACTATGGAAGAAGTATCAAGGGAAGTTAGTGATACGAGTACAATGACAAAAAGTGAAGATCAGCCGTTGGCTAATGAAATAAGAAATAATTGAATGTGCTCTCGGTTTGGTGATATGGTATAGCATTTTAGTATAAGTTCATGTTGTTAATAAAAGTTTACATGGTTAATCAAATTGATTTATACATATTTTCTAAAATGTTGGAAAGTCTATTTAATTTTTTTTAAGATGATTTAGAAAACATTGGATTTGAAGATTCTGTTATAAAATTGAAGTCAAATTCGGATTTGGAATCTCGGAGCGTGACTCGGTTCTCGAATGAAAGACTATTACAACCAACAGGACTAATAAACATAATTACCTCTCATTGGGGCTTGACTGCTTTTATCGATCGAACGATTTGGAACGTGATCGACCAATATATATGCTCAGAATACAACAATCACGTAACGAATTAATTTATATTCGTACAAACGAACTATGTAAAAGTTTATGAACCTCGGTAACCGATATTTTGAGCCAAGTCCGAAGTAAGTAAGAATTATTTTTGTTTCCCATAGGGCGTCATCACGTAAACGATTTAAGTTAGAAACGTAAAAATATAAATTTACCATCTTTGTTACTTAGGGTCGAACACAAATGTAAGCCCTTATGCCATTACACGAGGGGACCACAGTAAATAGTATTAAGAGCTTACATCCGAACGGCTCTTATTATAATCATTATACATGGGCACCAGTAGCACGGGTTAAACGGTTAAGGTTATCTTGGGATAAAACAAATACGTAAATACGTGTCACGCGACGTTCTAACGTTGTTAAATGTAAACGCATGTGGAAAGTAGCTATGTGATTCACAGCGGTCGCGGGTCATTTACCGCTAAAGCATACCATACATAATAACTAGGGTTCGGATTTGAAGGCAATATAATCAATAAAAAAGCATTTAATATGTATAAAAAGGCAAAAAAAGGTATTTTATTAATATAAAAAAACAATTAAAAAATGTACTACAAAATTAAATATACAAACTAGTTGGTATGAAAAAAAAAATTCTTTACCATGTACTTTGATAAGCTGTCTTCAGTAAAACATTGACGGTTTGAAATCAAAATATTTTTATACGTCGAAAAGGATCATTCTACGTCCACCAAAGTTATTGGGGCGTATTTCATACATAAATAATTATCTAAATTAAGATTGCTATTTGTTAAATCGTCATCGCTTGTTGTTTCTCCGATACTCTCCAATACTTCAATACTTGGTTGATTTTTTTGATATTTTCCCATTCATTGTTCTTCGATATAACTTTATTGAATTTATCCAAAATCAATTTAGCCACTTCACCTTGTATCGATTTTTACCGATAATACGTAAGCTGTGTACAATTATTAAATCAACAACACAAAAAAGCATTTATAAGTAAAAAAGGGAAAAAAAGCAAAAAAAGCATTTATAAGCACTGTTGAGTCCAGATAACTAAAATTTTATCTAGATAAAGATAATAAAATTAACTTTTTATCTAGATAAATTCGAAATAAATTTTATATTTATAACCACAATCAATCAGCAATATAGTTGTGATATTTTAAAAATCGACATAGTTACAACAGACTGCAGTAGAAGTATTACAGATTGAGTAGATAACTGTAATAATTAATTAATTGGTACAAATTATTATAATTCAACAACTTGTAAAATAATACAATAAATAGTGAACATAATAACCACAGACTATTGATACTACCTTTACTTAATAATTATTTTACTGAAATTATAAATAAATAATTATATTAATAATAACATAGAACTATTCAAATGGTTGGATAACAAACCAGTGTACATGATATCTTCTTTGCATTCTCAAAATAATCCCATGCGG
Source organism: Sipha flava (assembly GCF_003268045.1). Lineage (NCBI taxonomy): Eukaryota > Metazoa > Arthropoda > Insecta > Hemiptera > Aphididae > Sipha > Sipha flava. The sequence goes on along the minus strand of NW_020273567.1, from coordinate 247,023 downwards.
TAGAAAGATAAATAAAATATGAGAAGCGAGTACTACCACGATTCCTTGTCCTAATTGGTTACAATATGACGTTTACGAGTACTTGCATCATATTTTACTAAAAACTTATCCATATCAATATTCAACGCAATTCGAAAATTGAAACAATGTTGGTACTTGATGCAGAAAAGCTATTACTTAGCAGTTAGCACTATTGCGCCATTTAATTATAACAATTATTTAATTTTGAAACTAGTTCTACCAATTTAAATGTTCAAGCATTAATACCACTTCATTAAATTTGTGAACATCAATTATATTATACAGACGTGTTTTTAGTATTAACAAAATGAAATATTATATTGTTAGACAAAGTCACAGTTAATTTCTATAGATAGGTCGAAAGGTGTATACACGTTGTTATATACTTATTACATTTTGGGGACTAAAATATTTATTATGTTTCTCAGATTGCATTATTGCTCCGCCATGTATATTGTAATATAAATAGTCTTTTATCGAACAATTCATCGAATCGAGTGGTAATGTCCACTATCGATAAGCTATTCTTCTGAACAAGTAATAGTAAACACATCAATGATAAATAGGTACTGAAATAAAAACTATTTTTGATAATATTATATTATATACCACGAATTATACAGATTAGCGAATAGTGATTACTGTCTAAAACAAATGTAATAATAACGAACAAATATGTCTACTGTCTAGCACTAGTATGAACAATTTTTGGAAAACTGAAAAATATCTTTATGATCACGAATAATTTATCTAATCATCTAGATGAGTGATTTTTTTATCTTGGATAATTTATTCAATAATTTTCAACGGTTCATTTTTTATATCTAGATAAGATAAAGATAACAAACGTTTTTATCTAGATAATCTTAACACTGTTTATAAGTAAAAAAGGCAAAAAAAAAGCCAAAAAAATATACATCCATCGTCTTAGAAATTAAATGAAACACATTTTTGTATAAAAATTATTTTTCTGTTATGATTATTAAAAGAAAGGCTTTTTTCTTCAAATCCGAACCCTAATAATAATTAATATAGAAATACACACATTTCAGTGGATCGGTGCAATTATCAAAAAATAAAACGCTTTTTGAAAACATAAACTCGATCATGTCTGCGTATTATTTTTTTTTTTGAAAAGGGAAGACTATGGTAAAACACGAGAACTGGTCATATAATCTATTTTAAAACCATTCGTATAGAAACACATCTGTACTTACGGCGGTGCTCTTTCAATCGATACGGTCACGTTGTGACGGTCTACGATGATTTTTGACCTCGTCTATGAGTTTTGATCATCCGAACATTTGTCATATGTTTTTATTTTTTCCGTTTTTCGTATTCTCTTTCCTTTCTCTCACACGTACGCACACCCTCTGTCTCTGTCTCCGACGAAACGTGTGAAAACACCGACAGCAAATAAACCAACCACCCGACCATGTACGTCGTCCGACCGCCGTTTCAACCGAACGCTTATTATGTTCTTAAATATTATTTGATATCGTTGTCGTAGTTTTCGTTTCCCCGTCTCCGTCGTCGAATGGATTTCCTGTGCGCTCGTTTTTGCACGTCCGCGAAACGGTAATACAGTAAAAACCGTCTACGACGGAAACGTACAGGACTTAATTCCGTTAAAGATATGTTTTCGACTTAAAATAATCATATAATTTGCGACGGGACTAGCTAACATTTCCATAATATAAGATTACAAGTTTCCGGTTTATTCTAACTCAGTCTCACAGTAATCTCAATCGTTGTGACCGATACGGACCAGTACTAGTACGTAACATTTAAAGCGTGTAGTACTACGAAATTTGAAAACGAAAAACTAAAATCCCATTGATCGGATTCACGAGAAAACAGTTGAATGATCAATTAACAATGATCGTGAATTAGTGACCTGTGTCCATGTAAGTATTTGTCTATGATAAATACGGGAAAAAATTAAAAAAAAAAATCAAATAATTTATGAAAACCATGATTTCCATAAGACGGTAGGCTCGGGCGAATTCCGTCCGACCATTTCAGGTAACATATGTTTAAGTACGATTGCGCGTACAAAAAATTGCAAATTCTATGGTTTGCGTTCAGCGATCGACGATGAGCATAATATTATTGTCTCGACGTCGGTTTACCGTTTTTGTTGCACTTTTGGAGGAACGCAACGATCGTGCACACGTGTTGTATTAGTGGTCTGGCTTGCGCGGCGCACTCACTCATACGACGCGGAAATGAACGTAAACCTCGGGTGTTCCGTTTCGTACACCGGAGTTCAAAACATAGTTACGGTGACGGGGCAGGGACTATCATTGTCAAAATATTATTTAAACCGCGCAAAATCATCTCGTTGTGGTCTTCGCAAACCTACAATAATCAGTTGTTATATGACCGTAACGTTTAGTATACAAATAGTGGAAACAAATTAGAATTAATAAGGTAAAATAGATAATTAGATGCAAATGTGTAAACAACATAAATACACAATACAATAAATAAATTAAATAAAAAAAGTCACACGAACCGAGTAATTAGATGTGAGGTTTTTATTGACTATTTATTTTATAAACGCACTTATAGATTTTTCAACCATTAGATTGTTTCCTGTTCTACTTTGTGTTTTTTGATGCCACTAAAAAATTTCATCCTAGGGCAAAAATCTACAATATAGTGGACTGTTTGTAACTTACCACATTTTTAGTATGGAGACTCGCTAATGCCCCATTTAAAAAGATTATAATCGAACTTGCTCAGTTCGGTTCTGATTCTGTTAAGGGTTGTCCAAAATCTTCTAGGAAGCTCGAAACCAGGAACTTTGACTTCTGGGTTACTTATTAGGAAGCAATTTCTGAATTCTGATTTTTTCCGTCGCTCCTTCCTGAATTCGCAACTGGCTAATGACCAATGTTACAAATTAGCGTGCGTTATATTAGTACACGTTGTATACCGGTCGACATTTGACGGAAACAAATTGAAATTAGAAAATTCATGACGTACACCGACTGGACGTTTGGTGAAAGGTACAGCAGTAGTTGTATACGCGAAACGTGGTCTGTAGTAGTAAGGAAGAAAAAAACGACTATAAACCCAAACTCAATCCTCGAGTTTACAGGATTAAAGGATGTTATAATTTTTTATCCGATTAGACTAACTCCAGTATTGGTTTAAATCATTTATCTCATTTATAATTCGGCAGACGAATCACGTGCATCAGTTTTTTTTATATAACAAACGCGGGCGAATTTTTAATCGCATGAACATGAACTCGAATTTAAATGTGGCACGAGTACAGATATATGAGTGAATGTTTTATTAATAAAAAATCATTACTGTTTGTCATTAAAAGTCCATATGGTTACTGGATAGTTGTGCTCTGTTGTAAAGATTATTCGCAAATAAAACATTTGAACGTCAAAAAAAAAAAAAAAATAGTATTAAATCGTTAAGAACTTATTCTATATCGACATATCATTTATTATATTGTCGTTCAATAAACAATTATATGATAAAATAATTGAAATAAATCGAACTTTAAATGAAAAAATAATGAAATTAATGAAAAAAAAAAACAAAAAAAACAATTACTAATGAGTAAAAATAGTATAAGAAATGATACGTATAAGCATTTCTTATTGTTAACTAGCTGAATCCATGCACTTCGTGGCCCGTTATAAATATTACCTCAAATATGCCTCAAACTGTGTATTAAATTCGTTACCTGTTATGCTAGCAGTATATTTTTATACATATAAATAGACAACGGTTAAAATATACTACGTAATAATCTTACAATGATTTTAAATTTAGTTTATCATTATGTAATTTTATTCGTTTTATCGAGAAAATTCTGACTATTCGAGTATTCTTCAATTGAATGATATTTATTTAAGTAGCATAACTGCATATAAATGACATTATTATAACAAAAAAAAAAACACAAAATATCAATAAAAACTTTTAATGCCATTGACGCACGTGCCATGGAAACAAATAATAAAGAAATTAATAATAACAAATTAAAACTTGAAACTAATAGTGACCGTCTATAAACAAAAATTTCCATTGTAAATCTGATAAATGTCTGAGCACCTCCCGGGGTTGGGCCTACCACTTTTTAACTTAGCCTATCTTCTGCCCATAAGTATAATATATCTCTGTATCAAATTTCATAGCAATCGGTCCAGCCATTTAGGAATGCATAAAGGATAAACAGACAAACAGAAATCCATTTTTATATAAATAGATAAGTTACAATATTTATTTTTTGAACTTTCAAATGACAATCTATCGACACTGCTATAATCAAATGGCAGCGTTTTCAAATAGCCAAGTTCCGATGTATTTGTGTCCAAATGTCATAGATTGTACAACTAGTGATCTTATAGTGTAAGATGATATTAATATACTAAACTTATGAACCATGAAGGGAGTATGATCACCACTTGCTCGTTATTGAAATATAATAATTATTAAAACAATTAAAAACATTTTAAAAATATATATCTCATAGAAATAATGGTTGAAGTTCATTGATATCACAACGCCACAATGATGTTATTATGCATGCAGCGTAGGAAAAAAGGATTGATATTGCAATGTTTTTTTTTCCTGTAAATTCATACGTGATTATGTTGAAGTCGAAGTCGTGCACACTTTTCAAGTGGATCTATCAGTCAATTGAGAAAACTCATCTTTATGACCGGTTTAAATTGATCTTTTTTCAACTACACATCCTAATGTCTTAAGAACTACCGACAGTTGAAAAAAAGCCATAACATTGTTATGGCATAACAATTTACGGAAATTCTGTATATTTTATTAATATAATTTTTAATACAGAAAGTAATGGGTCTATAAGTATTAGATATTTTTAAAGATTATTTTTCTAAATTGTTTATTTTTATATAACTTGTTATTAATTATGACAGTCAATAACTAAAATAATTTTAACTCATGAAACATATGATACAATTATATTTCACCTTGAATTTCTGTCTAATAAATCATCTTCGTGATTGAGCATTGCTTTTCCTTCTATAGGTATTTCGTCTCATTACCTATAATATAATCAAAAATACAACAAATTGAAAATTTTAATTTAAAATGTATCTTATTTACTGGAGTTGAAGAGTATCTACTAGTTTCTTCCCAATTTCTAGTTTCTATAGGCCTAGTATATGGTTTTTTATTTATTCTTGAATGTCTAGAACGTTGAAGAGGTTGTCTCATAGACTGACCATTTGATATTGGACGTCTTGAGATTTTCATATTACGTTTCATTGGTCTTATTTCTTTAATTGGTCTGTCGTCTTTTGTTAAAAATAGTCAGTAATAAAGTAAACATTAATAATTCAAATCTAAATATTTTACTTCTAAATGTGTTCAACTCAGAATTGAATGTTTTACTACTTCGTCTTTTCTCTACACCATAATAACGTCCTTGATTTACGGTAGACCGTCGGTCACGAACATTTGAATGATGTGAAGAAGCTCTTTCATCCAAAATAGACTTATAACGAACGGTAACAATTTATTTTTAATTATAATAATATAATATTAAAAATTGATTAATTATAAAATTATTTAAAATTATATAAAACGATAAGAAGATTATCATATTCAAACAGTCACAGAAATAATTTTTAAAAATGTAAAATTAAAAAGTTACAATAAGATCAAAAAAAGATTAAAAGTAAAAAAAATAAATTTTGATTAAGTATCAATTAATATAAATTTAAACACCACCAAAAGCATGGGCAAAAAATTATTGATTATTAAACATTATATTCATTTGAGTAAGCTTATCAATATAATATGCATTGTAAAAAATTGGATAATATTAAAATAAAAATTAAATAATACACTAGATTAATGTTTATTTAAACAAAATAAGAGTAGATAATTATAAAATGCACAATTTACATAATCTACAGTTCATTTTAACTTGTTTTTACTTACCCATTTACTAAAATTTAACATAAATTTACAAATGAGCATTAAGCCGATATAAATATGTCTATAACCCGTTATCAAATACATAAAATGATACATAAAAAATTTAAAAAAATATATAATTTATATCAACACAAAAATATTGAAATATGTACATCTCAACTGATAGTTGAAATGTTATGGATCAAAAAATCAATTTATTTTTAACTCAGTATTAATGTATTCATTACAGATACATAAATATTAACTACTTAATTCTGTTGATTAAATTATTATACTAGATCAATGCTTATACATAATATAGAATTGAAATATGCAGTTCTTTTCATGAATAGTTAAGTTACTTACATCATAAGTAGATGAATGTAATCGGCGTTCTTGGATTATTTCACGAGCATCTCTCTGTCTTGTCAGTTTTTGTCTTGCATCTACCATTACAAAAGGTTCTCCTAAAGCTTTTTGCAATAGTCTAACACGGGCATCCATCACATTATTTATGGCCTTTCTCGTATTTGTTGTCAACATTCTTCGGCCGAACATGTTTACGAAAACGGAAAATGAGTGGGTGGTTTACGGGAGTCAAACGAGTGAACTAACATAAACGTCGTAAAAGTAAACAACACGGTTAATGAATAAGTTATACGACGTAAGACGATAAAATAACAATTCCGTCGATACAAAGGAAAACATTAGAAATCAAAGTAGCCAGAATGGTTGTTTTAACTCGGGATGTGATAGAAACACATTTCATAAACAAAAATGAGTATTTAAATATATATTTTTGGTAAAAATGTAACTCAACTGTTTCACCCTATAGAGGTACAACCTTTCCAAATTTCCGTCCTAAATATTTGGCCTAGGGTGTGAAGTTCAGGATTTTTTTATAAATGTACATTTTTCTTCTTTTGTTACAGGCGTTTAGACAGTGGATGTGATCAGATAGATTTAGACTTATCATACAAAATTGGAAACACGACTATCGGTAAGATTTTAAGAAAAGCATGCAAAGCAATTTGGGAATGTTTATGCGCGGAGACTTTTCTTGATTTTACACAAGAATGTTGGAAAAAAATTTCTCGAAGTTTTAAGTAACTAACCTAAATTAGTAAGTATGTGGTGTAATATTATATAGACATACGGGTTACGGATTGACAATATTTTATCTAATATAAGTTATCTTTCCGTCGAAGGTAGAACACTTAAACATTTCCGCAGATTTCATATTTTATTTATATTTATTCGCCAACAATATTTTAGTCTATCGCAGCGGTCGCCAACCTCTTGGTCCTCACGGACCACTAAATACATACTCTAAATTCTACGGACCACTTTTAGCTTAAAATAGCTTTTTACATAAACACCGTTAAATAAATCGATGAGGTATTTTTTTCTTTTGTATTTAACTTGTTATTTTAATTGTTTGCTGCAAATGATTCTATTATCCACATAGTACCATGTCTAGGGTTTAAGGTTTTTGGGAAATAAAGACAAAAAGATTCTGTAAGTAACGTTTAAATTTTTTTGCGGACTATCTAAATTTTCTCGCAGACCATCGATTAGCGACCACTGGTCTATCAGTAAGTTTATAATCTCTATTAATACTCTTAGAAGTTGGATGGAAATTATAATTTTATGAACAAGTAGTGATGCAGTTTAAATGTATATAAATATAATATGTTGTATAACATTTTTATTACAAGATGGAATGGTATATTTCTCCTTTACTGGGCACTCAAAATTTCGGATGAAGATCTCCCAGAACATTTTGCATCCAGTGTAGTTGTTGAAATGAATTTGCACCTCTATCATCTGTTGATGTTAAACGTTCATTTAATCTCTATAAACACATTTTCAGTGATAGAAGAGCTAACATGAGTAATATGGAAATATATATTATTGTTAATTCATATAAGAACGTTTAAATTGTAGAGATTTTAAGGGGGATGGGTTATAACCTGTAATCCACCTACTGGCTACGCCACTGATTATATTGGTTATAATGACCAATGTTCTAAATAAATTATTTTACCGTCGAATAATTTTTATTTATATTTGAAACAATAGTACACATATTAACTTTTTTTTTTTTAAAAAATTGTTTGAAAGCGTTTCATTTACTGGAATCGTTTCTTAGTTTATTTGGGATCACTTATGTTACAATTCACAATTGAGTTATGTTAAAACATGAATTTTGTTTCTAATATTATATTGAAAATGTTTAGATGTAGATCTCATTTTCTAATATCGGGTTATATCTTAATATTTAATTAGTGTTTACTTAGTAATTTTTAAATTTTTGTAGTCTTTTGTGACATTTATTGTCTCGGTTGGTAATTTTCTATTTGATAAAAATGGTTAAAATAAATCCTTAAGTTATCACTTTTTGTGATCACTTGAAAACTCAACTTTATAAATGTCTGTCTTTATAATCCTATTATATTTGCTGCCCAATGCAAACACATGTTGCAATTATAGTGAAAGTATACGAGGAAGGCATTGTCATTGTATAAAATTTTTAAAACTTTTTATCACAAGATAATAAGAACATTTTAATTATTTACAAAAAACCCAAATATCATTAAACATTTTACTACCTACAGTAAACAGTATTAAAAGTATTTCGTAAATATCTCCAAGTTTATGATTATTATTTTTTGAGTTACAATGAAAACAATATTTCCATTTTGTCAAAAATTAGTATATTCTTAAATACTATCGTTATTTTATAAGTTGTCTTAATTTTGTTATAATTATTAAGAAATCAGCGTACACAGATACAATAGAACATGTTAACTTAGTACATTCACTCAGAATTTAATACTAGAACAATGTGCTTCATTTTAATATTCAATAATTTTCAAGCAAAATATATATAATATATTTAAATGACTTGAAAAATCTTATATTCAAATATTTTATCGAAACTCTAAAATCAAATAAATTACTTCTTTAAACTTGAAATTGCATATAACATTGAAGAAAATATCAATAATAATTAACAAATTAGTTACATGAGCACATTAAAAGAAAAATCAAAGTATATAAACAAAAATATTTATCTGTCCTGTTTAATAATTATTGCTTTTATGAGTAGTGTTAATATAAATATTCTTAAAGAGTGAATAGTTTTAATTTTTGTATTATAAGATTTTTCATACATTAAACTATTATACCTTTATACCTCGTAAACCGAACAATATGAATGCGTCTTGTGATACCCCTTTGGTGTCACAGCCGATGTCTCTACGGATATTTCATAGAAATATTTTCCAGGATCAAGTCAAACACCAAGCCAACCAATAATGTATTTCTCCTTTTATATTCTTCAATTGTCATTGGGCTTATGAGATTATAGATTTTTGTAACATTATTTTTTGCTGAAAATGTCCTCTCTTTAATTGCATTTTTCTCATTTTAATTTAAAATTAATATATATATATATATATATATATTTCTTATATCCGTTGAATTCATTTTTCTTTTAGGCTATTTTCCTTTGTTCCTTTCAGTCATCAGATTTTCCCGTTTGATCGTTTCTATTCAACTGTAACGCTTCCCTAGTATTTAATTAAATTTATTATATGAATATAATATTCACATTGTATTTTTGGCAATTTTAAAACCGTAAGAAAGAAAGAAATTTTAATTTAATTGTTCATTATGGATTTTTCGTTTATGTTACAGTTTTACTATTTCCAAAAATACAATGTGAACATTATATTTATTACGTTTTCAATTGTGTTTTCTCCTTAATTGAATGTTCACAGAAAAGTAGCTAATTTTTATTTAGAACAGCTAATAAACTTTTATCGTACAATTATTATGTTATAGAAAACTTTTGATCCATAGATGTGTGGTACATAGTTTTTACTTTCAAAAACTTATGCTTTAGTATATATGGTTTAATACTTACAATACAAACCAACAACTATTTTCTGCGTGTTTTTTTTTTTTACCACACCATTCACACGGGAAGGGGAACACTTTTAAGTCTAATTCTTTTATGTTTTACATCGTATATGTTGTTTGTTTGAGTTTAAAACACATTGAATGGCATTAACGTAGAATTGCTTTGAATAATGAGGTTAGTTCGAGAAAATTAACATAATATAATTAAATTTAGTTATATTCAATGTGGGTAGTAAACGCACGAATGATTTCAACCATATTTTAACCAATGGACAAATATATAAATTAGCAGTTCATACATGCGGTGACGGTAAAATTCATACACTTTTCGTCGGTACAGCGTATTGACCCTATTTAATTTCGCCGTAGCAAATGCACGAAAGGGTCTGAAGTACAGTAGCATTAACACACATAGATAGCTATAGCACGTGACCTAAAGATCATTGGTGTCATTCCGTTTTGTTCAACCCTTGCCCGTGCCGCGCAGTGTTTTTACGCTGCGGGCAACATTATTTGCCATCAATTTCAATACGAAAAATCCCCAATCATTTATCAAAACCATAATAAGGTCAGTAGTAAAGTAATTTGACAACCGATGTGCGTCGTTCGAATTTCGTTTCTTTTTACTGCGCAAAATGATGCTGACAGCTCTGCGGTTCGCCGCGGACGTACACAGTAGTACACATTGTATCAGAACCGCGCGCGTTGAAAAACGTGACATCGATGCGGTGTGATCGGACGAAAACACATTCCGAGGGCACATAGAATATGCGATAACGCATTGTTCTTTTGATACGGTTAAATGTGTGTACCAGTATTCGATTAACGAAAATCAACGCTGCGGTAATAACCGAATGTTCACGATTGTTCGTCTTCCCGTTTTTGGATCTTCGCAAACACGTAAATAATTGTTGAAAACAACGTATGAAAATCGACCAACACGAAACCAACGACCAATACCAAAACGTATACTACACGAGTGCCGCTTCGTCGGAATCCTCCGATTAAGTTCGAAATAAAAAAAAAAAACCAATTTAGTACACGTAGAACATTGGTCAATTTTCAGTGCAATGGATAATTAAAACAGTCAACTTAAACCGAGCATTTATTCCGCATTCGATAAAAAAAACGTTCGTTTTTTACGTGTCGGTTACAAAAATACTTAAGACTATAATTAAAGCTTTATGAACGGTTTTATTATGTTGGATATATTTTATGAAAATATAAAGTTTAATGAAAGTGAACATAGTTTATATCATTCTCCGATTGTTTCAACAATCATAGAGAATTACATGCTGTTGAACATAATATATTCTATTATAATACAACGACCTTCGCATGGCTTTCCAATTTGCAAGTGACGAGGGTTTGACTTCTGTTTCCTCCACGTTTCCTCCACGGACGCAAGGCGCCCACAACAGCGAGACGTGACATACTTTGTACCGTGTTCAGGTCTTAGGCCACTAGGACAAAATGTGTTACAGTTGTTGTTATTTGTATATGCATTTCGAATAAATGGAAAATCGTTCATTTCGTTGATTTACAATACTTTTTTGTTTACTTTTTGTATACTGCAACACTACATGTAAATTGTATGTTATTTCGAGTATGAAAAGTTTACAATTTAAATAGAATGTACGCATTTCGGTCCTGGTCAAAACGCTATTACAAATAGCTATTACAAATGTTTTAGTCTGTAAGTTTTCTTATTTAAATAATCTATAAACCACTTTTACTTTGTTAAAATATATTTGATAATTTTCCTGAATCGGAGAGGGTTGAATCTCCCCCCCTATTGCGTACGCGCTTGATAAAAATGTCATGTTTGCTTTTAATCAATACACGGTTCTATTGTGATTCAATTTGTATGTGCTCTACGGCAATGATGTCCGACCTTTTTTCCTCGGGGGGGCCACTTTGGTAAACAATTATCTTAGAGTTAATTATCTTAAAGCGAACCATCAATTATAAAAGTACGAATAATATCTTTACCAATCTAATAATGTTATTTTGTTAAACATTGTAGGTATACAATATACATGTAGGTAAATATTGAATTTGTTTTCAAATATTTTTATTGGCTAATGAAAAGATTACAGATTGAGGTACACATTAATTCAACCAGTATGCTCTTTTAAGTGCACGGGTTATATCGTGAAATTTATATTTGAAAATTTTCGAAAGTAAAATTAATTCATTTTGAAAAAATCCTATTTTATAATTATTTTTTTAACATTTTGTTTTATTTTAAAAAAAATTGCAACGGGCCACACCGAATACCTTTGCGGGCCGCGGGTGGGGCACCACTCCTCTACGGAAAAAATTTAATGAAATTGTGTATAAAAGGAGGACTGAAACCATTGTTTATTTTTCCCCACGTATTATATATTCAATGTGATGACGTTAAAAACATTTTGCATACAAATATTTTGAATTTTAATTAAGTAATAAATTAAAACAAAAATTAGTAAATTGTTTATATTTGTTGATAAAAATATAAATACACAGCTTATAGGAATAAATAAATAAATGCTTAGCCTGGAGTATTGATTTACTTGTTATGTACGACCTGTTTCGAATTCAAAATTCTTCATGAGGTATATACAAAATCAATAAAATCGTGACTTATTTGAATTTGATTTGATGTGTGATTGAGATTTACCATACCATGCTTTTGTCCTGAAATTAAAATATTTATTATCAGTTTTTGTAGAAATTATTAAAATATAACGATGTCAAGTATCGAACTTGAACAAACTTCGTGACACTCAAAATAATAAAAGTGTAGCAACTGATTATATTAAATAACAAATATGCTACACTGTACACACACTATTTTTATATAATTTTTACTATTAATTTTAATAGTTGTATTTTCTTATCGTTTTTTTTAACGGTAAAATCTATATATATACAAATGTTTTGATTTAAAAATTTAATTAATAAGAGCTCTATTAATATGTTATAAAAAAACAGCAAAACATTAAGTTATAAATAGAAAATAAAATTGACTTTTTATAAAACATTATTGTGGTCATTCATAAGAATTTGAAAAAAAAATTGTTAATTTGTTATTAATTTAGATATATTAACGTTTTAAATTTCAATACTCTTTGTATTGAAAATCAATGTATACAATACAATACAACAAATACACAAAATTTCACATACACTACGATTTTGGTCTAAATTCACAGATTTTTACAATATTAATAGTGATCGTTTTGTATCAAAACATACTTCAGCATATATTAAATGTAATCATGATTTCCAATTTGCATAGAACATTAATGTAATCGTTGTAACCAATTTGCATTTTTGAACACTATGCAATTTGTCCTGTTACAGCAGTGAACCTTCTCCACCCAACAATAATATCCTATTAATGTGTCCACTCAACCGGGCACAATATAGACCGATGGACCGATCGATTTCTAACCGACTCAACTTGTTGCTATACGAAAACTAATTTCCCGGATCCAAGACAATAAACAAATGTCGATGCTAGATAAATATTTCCACAGCATCCACCAATAGATCATATAGTTCTATTGCTATTATAGTATTCTTCGGTCTCAACTGTGTACCAATTTTTATGGAGATTCGCGAAATTGATGTGACCTATTTTTCAATACAATTACTATGAAGGAACAATTTCATATAGAAGTCAAAATTACTTCTACATGTTTACCAAATAAAAAAATTACTATAAGAACTAAAGATTAGATTACTTTCAATTGGTGTAAAATATATTAGGGGGGATAAAATATTAATTCAAAAATGCAATTTCCGTTAGTGCACTATAAATTAAAAAGTAGACCACTGAGAAATACACCACTGACAATACATCTATCTTACTTGCAAAATGTATATAAATATTTTTATATTAAAATTATAATTTAGGTAAAAAATAAATAAATAATATTTCTATAATGAGACAAAGTTTATTGTTCACAAACAGAAAAAATATTCATTTTCATTGATATTTGAATAATTTTCAAATATTGAAAATATCAAATTTTCAGTTTCCCCCAATTTATAAAATACGTGCCTGGGCATTAACGAGTTAATAAGTTAAAAGTTAAGTTAATTTAACTTATTAATTCAATTTATTTCATTAATGGTAAATTAATTAAACTTAGAAATTTAACTCATTTCCTAACAGTTTAACTTGAAATTAATGTATTACTTTTTCATCTATCCCAATTAAGTTAATTTTAATTTTCAAGGCCAGAAAATATTTTTGTAAAATACGGCATTCGATAACAAGTTCATGAAAATTAAAAAAAATATTAAAATAAAAATTTGTAGATAAGAATATAATTTTTATCACGGTATTAACTAATACTAGAGATTCCACCAACCGGTTTCGGGAAAAGTAATTAACAATTTTAAGACAATTTAGTAAAAATAAGTATGCCGCCCATGAATTACATTACTATTTTCACGAAATATGGTCGCAAATGTATATTACATAATCGATACATATTATCATTGATTATAAAATACAATTATTATTAGTATTATTCCATAATCCATGATATTATTAAATATTATTAGATAAGAAAAGAAATTCAATAGCTGATCAACATTTAGAGATGACTCTTTTATTGAGATTCAATAGGTATTTTTATTAACTTATACATTGTATTGTTTTATTTTCGTTTCGATTTTAATATAGTTAAATAATATTATATATTTATTTTAATGTTTTGTATCTACGGTATACATGTATTGTCTGTATAATTTTATAGTTAACTTTCAGCTGTATTAATTATTTTGTTTTCATACTGTTAATGAACATTAAATAGAATTGATATTTTTTTTTAATTATATTTATTTGTATGAAAATTAATTAAAAAAATAACCATGCATTAATTACCATAAATCTGAAATTTGAGTGCTTAAAAACAATTCCAATGAAAAAATGTATATTTTCTACTCTAATTAGGGTTAAATAAAAATATTCATAAATAAGATTTTCATTATCATTAATGTTAATTAAGATCTATTGTAAATTGTTAATATATATATCCAGAAGTGGAACTAGAAATTTTTATCCCGGGGAAAATATTAAAATTACACCTTATCATACATAGACAAATAATCAAATATTCTTCTCGAGAAATTTTTTCTAATAATTAATATACAATCATACTTATTGAGTTTTAACCTTATATCAATATTTAATAAAGTCAATAATAAAAAATTAGTTGTTAATAATTACAAAAATTATACCCACTAAAATTTTACGCCCGGGGATGAATCCCCGTCTTCCACCCACTAGTTCCACCCCTGCTGCATATATCACTTATAACAGTCAGTGCTTAATGTAAATATTATTTTTTTTTTGTAACTAACTTTACTTAACAATTAAAGTTACTTATATGAACGACATTTTTTAACTCAATTTTTAACTTAATTCATGTAATACTAGGGTGACCATATTTATGAAAGAAAAAAACGGGACAAATATGTTCTCAAAAAAAAAAAAGACAACATTTTTTTTAACTTCTATATTATATGCAATAAAAATAATTTTTAATTAGTTTGATATTTTAATTAAAAATTGATTTGCATTCTATTTTTGCTGTGAGATTGAAAAAAAAACTACTTAAAATATTCTTTATTTTTATTGAATTGATTATTTCGAATTATTTGAGTCGATTGTTCATAATTTTCTTCATTACGAGTACATTCTTTGGCATTATTTTTTTTTTGATGAACTGATTGCATTTAATAGTTTTAGTTGTGTTAACAAAAAATCATAAAAATCATTACAGGAATATTTTTTAAAATTATTTATAAGAATAATTATTGCTTTGACAATTGGTACGAGAAAACTATTTTTTTCGTCCGTCCATATAATATTTGTGATTTATAATATTATTTCTATTATTACATTAGTAAATCTGCAAAGGTACAGTGGACGTATATTTCGTTTTAGGCATTTAAAAAAAACAATACAAGTGATAACACTAACGACTCATAGCAATTTAAATAAAAAGAACTAATACATAGTGGCTATAACATTAATAACACAAGATCGTTGCAATGTACACACGTTATTGCACGATTATGTTTGATTTTTCGATTAATATACCTAATATACCTATTATACCGAATATGGTTGATTATAAATAGTACTGTACATTGGTAAACTATTCGTATTTAATATCGATTTCTTTAGAAGTCTCACACATGAGTTCGTATTACATATATATATATACCATATGACATGTCTTATTTTTTTTTCTTTTGCTCTCGGTTTACAATTTTGATAGAAGTAACGTGATTAAAACGGGACCCTATTTTAAAAACAGGACAAAAAGCGTCCTGTTCAAAGTTTGTCGGGACAACGGGACATAATGATAAAAAAAGGGACAATCCCGTTTTAAACGGGACGTATGGTCACCCTATGTAATTCTCATGTGAATTACCTTAATTGTTAATGTAATTGAACATGAAAATAATTAACTTAATTTAACCAAGTTAATAAATATCATTAACTTGCCCAGCATTGATAAAACGTATCATATAATAAATAAATAGTACTACAATAGAGGAGTTACATAATAGATTTCTAGAAATCTGTAGTACCGTAGAAAGATATGATGAAGTCAAGTTGTGGTAATTATTTTGAAATTATGGTAAGTATTGCATTCCAGGTACTATTTAATTATAGGAATCAAAACAAACTCATAATAAACAAGGAAGATTTCTAATGCGAATTGATACGCTCGTGTCATAACGCGTATTACTGGTTATTTAGCATTTATGAATTATATAATTAAATAATGGTTTGCAGATATTAAAAATTATGGCTTGTTTATAGTTGTAACAACTATAAATTTATATTATATTGAAATATAATTGTGAAAATCTATAGCTGTCTTTTTATAGTATTAATTGTGCTCAAACCGTTTAATATGGAATAGTATCCCATTATTTAAAAATACATATATGTAAATAATATAGTATATAAATATATAACACTTTTCGTATCCAGAGCAACGTGTTTAAGAATGGATAAAACAATACAATTAACTCAATCTTAGATATTTTCTATTCATTTCTATGAATACCAACGCACTTGCAATATTGTCTCTTGTTTAAATCTACATAATTTAATTCAGAGAACAACTATCAAGTAACGCACTACGAAGTTATACGCGATTGTATCAGAAAGTGTCAGGTTAAATCAGACATAATGATGACAAGTAATAACGTGAAAACGACAAAAATGGTTGTCGAAAAAAATGAATCCACCGAGACTATAAAGAAACACGATGCGTTCGTCTCCAAACCAATGATGTCTTTGTTGGACAAGACATATGATATACCGTCACCGCACAAGACTGACGCGAAACAATCAAGAGGCCAAAAAACAAGGAAATTTAAATGTAAATCAATAATTATTGATCACAAACCAAAACATTTAGGAAAAGACGATAAAACTGACATTATAGCAAATAGCCGAATAGAAAACGTTCTTAAAACATCGAAGCACTACTGGGAAAAGGTGTCCACAATATGTTCAAATATAGAGAATGTCTCGTTGGTAGAACGTACTCGTATAACTGAAAACAATAAAACGGATTACAATGCCAATTTTAGAGGTTTAAACTCAAAGACACAGAAATCAGGGAAAAAACATAACAAGTATACTAAGTTATACGATCTGACAGAACTTCCGGAAAGATCCAATATTTACGCGTGTCGTACATCGAGGTCATCCACTGCTCAAGAAAACCACGCAAGTCCACTTGGAGAAACTGTTAATAGACCGGAGCTTGTCAACAGTTGTGTTATAGTCATGAGTAAAAGAGTAGTAGATAAATCGTCGGTGGAGCCAATCGCCCCTGTCGATATTACAAAAAGTAAGTTATTGATTGAGACAAAATACGAATCATATGAATAAAATAATCGATAAATATACATATATTATTCCAATTTCAGATAAGGCTATTAAATCGCCGGATAATTCGTTGGAAGAAAAGTCAGTAGCCCTCGATAATAAAGCAATTTCTGAAAATAGATCTGTTAAAAAGTCTAAGAATCAACGAAAGAAAATGTCGAAAGGATGTTCTTCACTCGATGTTATTTCAAACGAATCTATGAGTATAAAAAGTGCTACGAAAGAAAACAAGACGAATTTCAGTGACCCGTCTAAGACTTTCAATAATGAAACACGAAATTCAGGTAGACGTCGAATTAAGTACACAAAGTTGTACGAGCTGACGGAGATTCCTGAAAAATGCGATATTCACTCGAGTTTTTCACCGATATCGTCTAAAGTTCAAGAAAATTATGTAAGTCCAGAAGAAGAAACTGTTTATAGACCAGAGCTTGTCAACAGTTGTATTACAGTTATGAATAAGAGATTAGTAGTTAAGTCGTCAGTGGAGCCAATTGCCCCTGTCGATACTAAAATGAGTAAGTTATTGATTGGGACAAAATACGAATCGTATTAATAAAATAACCGGTAAATATACATATATTATTTCAATTTCAGATGAAGTTACCTGTATTAATGCGCCGGATAATTCGATGGAAAAAAATTCAACAGCTCTCGGTGTTCAATCAAAATCTGAAAATAAAACTGCCAAGAAGTCTAAGAACCAACGAAAGAAAATGTCAAAGAATGTTCACTCGACGTTGCTTCAAACAAATCTCAGTGACCCATCCAAGACTTTCAATACTGAAACACAAAATGCTGGTAAACGTCGAAGTAGGTACACAAAGTTGTACGAGCTGACGGAGATTCCTGAAAAATCCGACATTCGTTCGTGTTGTACATAGATATCACCTGAATTATAATACAATAATAAATGGAATGTTAATAAAAAAAATAATATCATGATTAAGAAAACATAATATTTATTCGAGCAGTTAAATATTATTACAATGCGTATTGTTGTACCAGTGCAATAATCTTTAAAACTATTTTTCTGTCTTCATTATTTATAGATTGTTAACGAATTTCAGTGATAATTTTATAAACTATGTAAAACGATGAAATTATCGAATTGATTTAATAAACAATCGTTCGAAGAACCAGCTGTTCCAGAAGTGGATAAACTGTATCATTGACGTAAAAAAAAAAAAAAATACGCTTTGAGAGGATATAATATACTCGTATCTTATATTAGTTATATTACATTGAATTTCTTATTGAGGAATTAAAACGTAGACTAATCATTAGGATTCGGAAGATTTGCATTTTTTTATTGGGCTATTCAATTTATTGCTAAGTACGATTTAAATTATTACTACGAAATACATATTAAAAGTTTATATTGCATATTTTGCATATTTAGTGATTTAGTAATTTTAAGCACAAATTTTCTAATTTTTCCATTTTTTAGAGCATATTTAATAATTATTGATAAATTGATTATAACATTTAAAAAGATTGTAATAATAAAATAATATTTATTTCGAGACTTTTCATTATGTATTGATATAAAACAGGGGTGGTGAACCTTTTTTGGTTTAAGTACCAGATTTTCCCAATTAAGGATTTGAAAATCGTTCATGTGCCCAAAGAAAATTATATTTTCTAAGAATAAAAATAAAATTACAGATTTATTACATTTTAGTCAATCTTAGTGAAATACAAGCAGCAAACCTTTTATTGGTTAAACAATATATTTCCTTCCATTTAATTTAATTCGTTATGGCTTTCAAAAACATATAAGTTGACAAAAAAGTATGAAAACATAAGGAATATTGTCATTTTTGAAATACATAACATAAATAATAATATAAATAAATGAAAAAAGCAATACAAATAATATACAAAAATATATAATTTGTTTCTTTGAATTTTTTATAACTAACATTTTATAAATAGTATAATGATTATAAAAAAAAGTATAAAACTGTACACAAAAATAAATAATTTTTT
This sequence comes from Sipha flava, assembly GCF_003268045.1. Classification (NCBI taxonomy): domain Eukaryota; kingdom Metazoa; phylum Arthropoda; class Insecta; order Hemiptera; family Aphididae; genus Sipha; species Sipha flava. The sequence continues at coordinate 227,237 of NW_020273567.1, read as the reverse complement.
TTTTTGTACAATTTTTAATAATTTCAATTTTTTGCTCGTGTCATTAAAATTTGGTCAAAGTTCCACCTTTGGCACGTGTGCCATAGGTTTGCCACCCCTCATATAAGGCATTAGATATTTTATCTAACATGATTCTCAAATCTCAGGTTGACACAAAATATTCAATTTTATTTATATTTACTCTCATTTATTATTAACCCTTGTTTATTAATTATATTTATTTCGTTGATTGCATTAATCGAATGATCGGCGATCTTTCAACTTTTGAAAACATAAAAAAATGTTTAGTAGTAAATTCAATAGTTTTGCAGGTAAAAACCAAAATAATTTCTTACTTTGAAGTACCATGGAATTGGGTTCTAATCATTTTTTATCATTTTTATTTATGCTTTAAAAAATAAAAATGAAGTGCATTTTTTTAAATCATACTCGTACTTTTTTAAGCGCATAAGTGCATGCGTATTTTGTATGTTTTAAGTGCATTGAGTTCTCCGAGCCCTACTAATCATTATTGCATGCCGAATTATGAGACCGTAAAATCATACCATTCCCATCATCGCAAATCCGTTCCGTCAGTGAGTGTGCCAGAGAAACATTTCTCTAGTTTTGCATTGGTTTTTTGAATGCTAAAATGAAATTATTCAATTAGTAAAAATTTAGAGAATGGGCATACAAATTAAAACATACATACATACATACTAAATACCTAAGATGAACGAATTATGATTCATGGTTAAGGAGAAGGAGAAGGGAGATCTGGAACAACGCACGTAATTTAAACTCTCGTATTACGATTCCTCTGGTATGTTTCGTGTGTGCCTTTTCACTTCCCGAAAGCTACCGCATACGTAAAAACGAAAACGGAGCAGAGACTTGTTCATTAAAAAGGCACGTAGTTACCAACAGGTGATTTCCTCGCCATTTATATCGTATTTATTTTCGTCGATGTACTGCGAATCGTTGTTTTAAATGCAAATCGATCGAAACGTGATTGGAAAAAAAATTATAACAATTCGACGGAAGCTCGTCATCGTTGTTTTTGATCCTTCGAAAATCATCGGTTTCGGATAAAAATATTTATAACGTATGCACTCCGTATCTGCTAACGAGTGTGACGGTAGAAAATAGAGAAATTAAAAAAAAAGGTAAAACTAGGTAAAAGCACGGGCGTTCAACCATGTACCGGCCGGTGGAAAAATGCGCCGTCCGACCCGAACCGTGTGCCCTTCGACGATCGCACCGTTAGAGAAGCCAATAGGTCGAGGGGTGCGAACATTCGCAAATGGTCGTTCACATTGCGCGCCCCGGCATAGGTGCAACTAGAGGGGCACAGTAAGGTTTTTAGCACCCCTGAGTTCAAATGTAGCGCTACAGTTTATTTTTTTCAGATCTATATGATCTATAGTAATTAAAGTTAAATACTATTTAATATTATTTTCAGAAAATTTCAACACTCCCAATATTTGGTCTTCAGTTGCGCCCATGCGCACCGAAGCGAATAAAGTTCCGGGGGCACGTGCGGCGAATCGGAACCGTGCGTTCGGTGTCGTCACGCGAATCAGCCCGCTCGTGAAATTTGAATCGGCCGCGTTTCGGCGCACCCGCGCGATCGCGCCCACACAGCGCTGCACTACTACCGGGAGACATCGTCCTTTCTCCCTTAACCCATGCGACACATGTGGTTCTCGGATCGCGTCGATACGAACCGTACGCCAATCGTAAAACTATTAAATTTTTTACAAATTTTGTTCGCACGTTTACGAGCGTTGGCCGTTTACCGATTGTTTTGTTTTTTATTTCATTAAATCGTCCAGCACCGAACACCGCTACCTCTCCTTTTGTCATTGTCTTGCTGTTGCGAACGTTTACCTCCTCGCCCTCGCAAGTGTCTATAAGGTGGTCGCCCCCCCCCCCCCTGAGGTATCGGTCGCGCCGTGGCGAGAACTTCTGAGGAACTCGGGGCTGATCGTTTCCAGGGCCTCTACTTGACTTTTTACCTGACCCGGGACTTCAACCATCTCTTTCCACCCTCTCACCGGCCTTGTATGTCTGTGCGTCGCGGCGCGGTTGTCGGTAGCAAATTTTCGACCGTACACGTGACACGTGAACACCGCAAGCGGATAAAATGTTCTTTCCGTTTCGTGCGTTTGTCACTCACTGTGCCCCCTCCACCGCCGTTTGACTTATACAATCACGCTTTGAGCTGTTGGCAATGAGGGCAAGCAGTAACCGCTGAACTAAGACAACGATACTTCGTTGATATGATTTTTTTTATTTCCGTCGTTTTGCTTTCGCTATTTTCGCTTTTCCGTTAGATCGTTTGCGTTTCGACAATCGCCACATCAGGTCGGTTTCAAACAGATTGGTTGTTTCAGACCGAAAATTATAACGGCGAAAAGCATTGTTTCGCGTTCAATTAAAATCGAGTTAGTCTAATTGTCGTAGGCATTTTTTGCGATCGCGTCTCCGAATATTCGACGGTCCAATATACATCGGAAGCATTATTGCGCGACGGAAACGCATCGATCTGCAGTCCGACGCACGCGTTTGTTTCGAAACGTCCACGAGCCGAAACGTTCTCCAGTTAGTCATCTCGTCGTCGACTACTCGTTTCGTTGCGTGACAATCGTCGTGCACGACCGTTGTTCCCGTCTGCCTGACGAGGTGTTAGTATGATGATCGGGCGGTGGACAGGGTCCGGGGGATTCGATTTTTTTGGGGTTCCGCGGAAACCGGTGAACCGTTGTCGTTAAACGCTCTGCGCCCATTGTACGCCCCATAATCGCAATCGCAAATATTGCGCACCGCGACGTGCACGGTAACGTTATGGTAAAACGCGCGTTCACCCCTGCGCGTCGGAGGGGTGGACAAAAATAAAGAAAAAATAAATAAATATGAAAAATGAAATTACCGCCGTTTAATAAATTGCCGGCGGCCGGCCCTCTTGTGCACGCGACGGGTGCACGGCGGGCAACCCGAGATGCGATCGACGAGATTGGCCCGTTCGATTGTGCCGTTCTCCCGCGAAATCCCGACGATCGATGCGATTTTAATAGCGCAACAGAATAATATACGACAAGTACACCCGCACTGTGTCGTCTGATCCGCGCGATTGGGGGTAGTCCGCGCCGGATTCGGCGAACGATATCGGGTAATATCGTTATTGTAATATTGTAATTCGACGATGCCGCGCGTTAACGTTACCGATGTACCTATTCAGAACGTCGCTGCACCCGAACGGGTTGAACGGAAACTCGAACTGACTTTACGATTGCAAACGTCTGCGAGTGGACAAAATGAACGTTCAGTGATAGAATGCGTCGGTAATCGTTGACAACGTACAACCATACAAAACGTTCAGAAACGAAATATTAATTTGGATTAGGAAAAAGAAATAAATCATAATCGTGTAATGTCTTATAAAACATGAAACACATTTCGGCGGTAAATAAATCGATGTCTATCTATTTGTGCGATTTGCCACTAATATGATAACAAGCGCTAGATCGTTTTGGCGGAGTCACCTTGTGTTATTCTAATGTAATTTTCAATATAGGCTCGTTGGGTATCCAGTGCATCTTGATTTGTGGGCCAGAGCGGTTGCGGTTCGAACAAAAATACGTACCAACACGCGAATTCGCGTCCGATGGTAAGGATTTCCCGTGACGTACGAAAACGTTTACGATTTACGGTGATGATAATCGCAGCGGCGCCTTGTGTATTTATATATGTATGATTACAACGATAGTTATTATTTTTGTTAACTTATTCGCTGAAGACCTTGTTGAAACGTTGACTGTAACGTCGTCTTCGACCGATTGTCGGTTCGCTTTTATCGTCGAGTCGACTGTGTCGCGCGTAAGACACGTCCATGAGCTATAACGGATCCGCTTATGACACGGATCCTCTTTCGTTTACCACTTCGCGTTAGGTGTTTTTCGTGCTGAACGGCGTGTAATCTCGAACCCGGCGAGACGCGCGGTCACGCACCGGTGCAACGGTAATGGAGCTGCAACGGCCAACTGAATACAAAATAAAACTCTATTATCACGAACGTGCTAATTATCACCGCTGGCGTAACGAGACGTTTGTGCTTACACGTTCACACCTATGACCATAGGCGGACATTTGGTTGACTTTTTTTTTTTTGGGGGGGGGGGGGCTATAATAATTCAATGTAAAATAACCCGCAGGAGCTTCGTCCCAACGTCCCTTTCCCATGCACGATTAAAACTTATTACTGTTAAAAATGTAGATATGTTTAAATTGTATTAAAAAAAAACACTAAATAACGTATATTTAAAAATAATTAATATTTTATTTTAATGACAAATATATATTTGTAACAGCAAAGATATTCAAAATGTCATCGCTTTTTATATTTTTCGATTTATCTTTTTCATTATATAGTATTGAAAAATCGCTGAACCTATCTTGAACCAACGATGTCCTTAGCCAAGTTTTTATTTTTTTCATTGCATTGAAACTTCTTTCGCAAATAGCTGAACTAATTGGTATTGTTAATGCTATTATACATAATTTTTTATTATTTCTTATTTTATGATTTTCAAAAAAACGAACAGATAATTATAAATATAACAAATAACATTTCTAACAATATTTTTCGATTTTGGTAGGCTATTAAAATATTTGGGGGCTAAGCCTAATTAAGGCCCCCCCCCCTCGATGTCCGCCTATCCCTATGACCGAACATTATACGCTCTGATGCAGCCAAACACTCTGTGATCAGATATATTTTCGGAATCCTGATGCACGAAAATATCAGTGAAACCGTCGACATTGTCCAATGGTAAAATTGACAACTTGAATCGAAACGGAATACGTCATTTTCAGGCATGGATCCGGACAGCGGGATGACCTCTCGCGAATATTTTTTAAATTCTGACAATCAACTATTCTTGAAAATGTTTATAACAATCATCCTTGTAAATATTTATTTACCGACGAAAAAATTATTATGAAAAATATTTTTTTACATAGGAACGAGAAATTTAATTAAATTAATGTACTACGTCTCATAATTTTCTAAACTTCGGGCTTGTTTTTATCTGATAATTATTATTATTATTATATTATTTGATTGATGGGTACCATTGGGGCTACCGATAATTTGCCAATAATAAATTACTGTTTGTCACAAGAGTATGTTGGTGAAACCAAAGTTGCCCGATTGCAGCCCGAATCCAGGTAGTCGTATTTTATCCCAAATATAAGTATCCCGATTGCGTCCAGACACACATTGGTTCACAAAATGTTTAATATTTATGTTAAAAGTATAATTACGAGATTGCAGTAACAAATAGTAAAATAACAAAATAATAAATTTTTTACAATATATAAAGATATGAAATACAATTATGTCAGTAAATAGTCAATAAATAGTCGAATATTAAAATAATAAATTGTCTACAGTAAAAAAATAGCTAATAGTTGTTGTATACATCTATGGAAATTACCACGCCGAATATTGGTTATCGTGTGAATCGTGATTACGATAGTTGATTACGATGTCAAAATACATATCGGACGCAATTGGGATATTTATTTGATTTTGATAACCACTTGAATAGTAATTCCTACCTGCTATGTACGGGCCGCAATCGGGATAGGTGAAAAGGTAAAAAGGTTACTTTGGGCCGCAATCGGGTGACGCCCGGTGAAACAGCGGAACATGCGCTATCTGTATTTCATAAAACCAATCATTTTATGTTTACGGATGTCGTATGTCAAAATGCATGATAAACAACACGTTTACATAAAAGGCATTTAGCATTTTAATATCTTATATTCTTCGTGAATCACGCACGCCGTTGAAACGCCAACGTATTCATAATGGTTGGCACTCAATAGTGGACAATTCGTTACTTTAGCAATAAATACGCTGCGTTTCAATCAATTATGTACGCTATTTATTTATACGATCCTATTATCCCCCTTTTATTCGCCTATATTTCTAACGCGTTTTGTCAAACTAGTGTTTGAGTTATAGCTAAACATACCAAATAACGCATTATAAATAATACATTAAATAATACACTATTTCATAGCACGTGACGAATAAATCTACCCAGCTGTTAATATTCTTTTCAAAATACACGGTACCTTATCTGTCAATGTTTCAATCGTTGAAAAAACTTTTTTCTGCATGACGAAAACTTAAAACTTGGTATAGAATAGATTAGATGGGCTTGTCTTACTATGTACTAATGCGAAGGCAGAAATACAAATAGACAATATTATCGAAAGATTTGACGACTATAGAACGCATCGTCTAGAATCATTCATTAACTTTAATAATTCTATATACGAAATATGAATAAAATGTATTTATGTATAAATTGTCCTATATAATCATGCATTTTTGAATATCTAATGAAAATAAGAAATACGTTTTATGTGAATTACATATGTATGTTTATCTATTCAACCCCATATCCCACCCCATATTGAAATCCTGGATCCGCACCAGGTTCTTGTTACGATATACTATTACAACTCGCTACGGCATCGCGGTCTACGATATGCAGTGCGCTGAAAAACACGCTTGCTAGGATGATCCATTAAAAATCTATCGCGGTGGCAATTTTACAGCGGTGACAATATGGCCTCTTACAACACGTACGTCTAAATAACGTTTTACTGATGCGTGAAACACGATCTTGTCACCGATGTGACACAATAGGGATTTCGGCCTTTTAAAGGATTAAAAGCCTTTACCGGGGGATTACACCGGCGCGGGGTTTTTTCCGTTATCGTTCGAATCGCGCCCGAACCCTTTGAACGGTAATATGGGCGCGCGTACGCGATTCCGACCTAGGAAACGAGTTCAACAAAAAAAAAAAAGATACTAACGGTGCATTGTGCATCGTATACATAAATATACAACAATATGATATTAATGATAATAATATAATACAATACGATGATAACGCGATAATCGTCGGAATCTAATCCAACCCGACGTTAGACCAGAGGAAACCCGGGGAAACTCATCGCCGCAAATGTTACGGTGGATAGTACGGGAGGAGAACTCCGATGTTGTACAACAAACACGCATCATGGCAGTGGTGTACCTGTAGGGAGATCGACGATGGCACGTTCATCCCCCATGGCTATAAAATATTTTGTGTACGTATTGTATTATGTATTCGTCATCAACAATCGATTAGTATGATTTAAATTTGGAGTGAAGCTTACTTTTAGACTGTTTAACTATCATTTTTGTTATTGAAACCTATATATTATAACAATAATTAACAATAATTCTGTGCATTTAGAATTTAATGTTTTGTGCATTTATAAATTATATTTTGGATATATCCTATTAAGTTTTTACTGGTTTTGGCATAATCTAACAGTAGTGAATCACTAGCATAGTAGCTATTACAAAAAATATAAAAATATTAATATTTATGTACCAGCTTTACAAAAAATTGTCTAAAAAGCTCTTTATCTGGAAATACTCAAATATTTAGACAAATTACTGTTAATACTTGCAAATTTAAAAACTATTATATATTTAAATAATTTCTTAAAACTTTAGATTTTACAACTGTAGATTTGTTATAACAATTATTATTATACATATAATTAATTAATAAAAAACTCAAAAAGTTAAAATTGCTTTCTTTCTTCTATTATTCACTTTTACTTTATCTTAAAATAATAGAAATGTGTTTGTAAATTTTTCCAACATCAAACAATAGATAAGATTAAATGACAACAAGATTAATTTTTACATACATCACCAGATAGAGAATTATTACTCAACCTTTAATGCTTTTTATGTCATATAATGATTAGATAATTATCTGAATAAAATATAATTTTACACAGACTATTTTCTAAATGTGTGCATTTAATGCTCTTCATTCATCTGATTTACATTAAATATGAATATTTAATGTGCAAATTTATATAAAATAAAATCTTAACTACAACCTTCTAAAGATATGAAACATATTTATAAAACACTTACATTTTTCGGCAACAATTCAAGACAAATATGAAAAAACTAGAAATCCTCTACCCTCAATTAATTACACTTCAACACTTGATAAAAATTATTTTCCATTTATGCAAAACCGTTGCGTTAATGATAAAATAATGAGTATCACCACAGATAGTATGAAACTACAATATAACTATAGGAAAATATTAAAATGTCTTACATGATCTTTGTTATCGCGGTCATCACCATCCGAGGACCGGTCACATTTCCGTAAACAAAAAAATTTTGTAATCCGTATCAAAACCAGGGATTGGTGTAATACGATAAAATGAATTAGTAGAAGGCGCAAAGATGTGTCTATGGATTTCTATGCAAGGCATGCGACTCTTGTCGATATGCCATGCCGTACGTATTAAATGTCCTACGGCCTACGATACTTGCCGAATGCCGTGACGTGACATAATATGTCAAAATTGTTATATTATAACACAATTTAAAAAATAATTATCTTAAGAAAAAAGTTTTTTGGCATTTGAAATCAAAAATTCGCAAAATCCTTTCTTAGTGAACGCTGAGTGATGACATCATGAAACTGAGATGTACTGCCAAAATGCCAAGTCACTTTCTATTAAATTTTAAGCTTTAAGTTGATTCTCCGTCAGTCAAGAAAAATCTGCTTATACGGTATACTAAATAATATTAGATTATTTTAAACTCAAACCGTATATTTGTATTGCAATGTGTACGAGAGTTTTATTATTATTATTATTATTTTTTTTTTTTTAAGGACGTATTCAATAATATTGAATCGGAGCCTATTTTGGTTTTTACTCACGCCGACCGTAAATACCATGAACATCAAATGCGTTGCACGTGTATTACTATTATGATTTAATGATGTTTACAGTCTAAATAATTGAAACAATGTTAATTTTTGTACCGTGCATTATACGCGATGAACAAACCATTAACCATTCTAGTTTTATACGAGACTGAAATGCACTGCGTCCGACGAAGCATGCCCGGGATTGCACGAGTCGTAGGGCGCAGGTGCTCGCGGAACATTCAGCACGTACAGGCAGTAGCGGCTCGTAGTATATGTTCTGGGGGGGATTGAAATTATTAAACATAAAATCCATACAACAACGAACAAGAAAAACCTTTTTATTGGAGAATGAATGATGCTCAATACGTAAATTTAATATCAAGTTAATATTTTTAACTTAATCTAACACGATCTATTTTTTGTCTACGGATTCGCAGAAAAACGCAGATGACGGCGTACAGCGACTAATTACGGCGCGGTGGCACGCAAATTATTGTCTTGAACCCAATTTCAGTAGTGTCTATAACATGCAGCTTTTTTGCCCGGCCCTCTCCGTCAAACAAGCCGAAACATTACATTACGGTTGAACCTGTCGGGCGACAGTTTCACTGAAACGGCGACCGTCGTCGAAATGGCTGAAATAGAATTTCCATCGAACTATTAATAGGTTTTAGATTTTGTGGTCTTCAAATTATAATAATAAACAAAGTTAATGGTACATCATATTTTGAAATTCAAATAAATATATTTTTTTACATTTTTATTTTTGAATAGTCATTGTTTGCATGTGGCTATTTTTTTTTTTTCAAGAGGAGACGCAGTCTTAAAGTCTCTCCTGACAAGCCGCCCCTGCGTATCAGGTACCAGTATCTCGTGACGACTTTTACATTTAGGTGCGATCCAGTGGGGGAAGTCCTCTGTATATTTATCCACCCTTCATACCGTAGGTACGAATCGCAAACGTAAGATTCGTTTGTTCGTCACAGAAATTAGCCCACCCCCGCACCTAAGAAAGTAAATAAAAATAAATCCCTGGCCATTGATATACATCATATACCATTAGCTACACATCAAGTGGTATGCACGGGTACAGCGGCCGATCGCAGGGCTAAGGGCGCAGAAGAATTCGTTTCGGGTGTTCGACGGGCGAAAAAAATAATTAGCGTACCGCACCCGAGACGCGGTAAACGCGTTACGATATAATATGATTATGGGCCGTGGAACGGACCGGTGGCGGTGATAATTGCGCGCGCGCGTCGAAAACGCGCGTAAACCGTTTCCGAACACGTCGTGCCGCGTTCACGTTTTTCAAATACGTTTCCCGTTCGTTCGGTTTTCGCGCGTTACTACGCGGCGGGTCGCGCGGCCAACACCGTACGTGAAACCGTCCCGCGTTGATTTATTAACGTTTACATTATTCACGCACACGTACCGTGCTACGTGATTTTTGGCGCGTTCCCGTGCCGTAGCGTGCAACCCGCAAAACGCGATGACCCCTTCTCGTCCTGTGCTCAGGTAACGAACGGAGGCGACACGCAAGGGATTTCGGAACGGCTCGAATTCTCGATCTAGACCGGTGCGAAAACCGTCGCGAAATTACGTTTCGCTGCATCGGTCATTGAGCGAACGGCTCTGAGCCAAACAGTTCGGACGGATCGACTCATACTTCTAATGACGGCAGGATCGGGTTTTATCATTCACCGAGGGAGGGGCTAACGGAGGTTCAAGAATTTAGTTAGTTGTTTTGAAAATCTGTACACAATTTCAAATTGCAGAATATGTTTTTGAGTCCCTCGTGAGCAGTGACGTTCTCAGGAATTTTCAATGGGGGGGGGGGGGGCTCTGAACATTTACTAGAACACAAAAGTGAAGGGATCTGCCCCCACACCCCCCATTGTCATAATAATTACAAATTTTGTACTGTTTTAAAAAACCACATTATCACAAATTGTTAAATTGATAGCGTGGTCGTGTCATAGAACTTTTTCTATGGTCATGCTCCAATCCTACTTGATAACCGTGATATTGGTAACTAATGACGTATAAACCACTAAATTATAATCAATAAAATCAATAATCAATTATTATTAAACTATTGAAATAATTTAAAAAAATACGGCCAAAGGGGGGGGGGGGGTTCAAACCCCATGACTCCCTCTGTGAGTACGTCGCTGCTCGTGAATAAGTCATTTTTTTCACAAAAGTGACAAATTTTTAATAGTTACATTATTGGTATCGATTTTAAACTAAAACCATTTTAAAAATATAGGAATACACGTATAATCAACAATAAAAATGAGTTAATTGGTTATAAAATATATATATATATATATATATATATATATATATAAAACAGGTACCATATTCATCAATGACGATTGACGATTTTTTATAATTATAATACTTATCAGGGTTGGGATTTTATAGCATTTGCATATTTCTTATGAGATGCGTATAAAATAGCTGAGTAAGCTAAAATGTGTTTCATAATACAGAGAACTCAAATAAACAATTTTATCGTGCTTTTTTTTTTTTTGCATATTTTGCCTTTTTTAGTTTATAGTGCTTTTTTTTTGATTTTTTGAGACTATTTTGCCTTTTACCTGTGTTTTAATCAAAATCGGGTGTATTTTATGAAATTGTATTTTGGCAAACGTGTTTTTTGATTTTTGTTCATCGAATTTTCAAGATTCAAAATTTTAATTTTAATTTTAAATTATAAATGTATAGATTAAGTAAATAAACCAATTACGCTGATACAACTCTGTACAATTACAGCGATAATATATAGGTAGGTATAATATAATACAATAATTTCATTTTAGTTATTTGGTTCTAATTTTTGTTATTTGCTGATTTTGTTGGTTTTTTTTGTCGATTTCTATTAAATCTACTAAAAGCCGATTATCAACGAACGAGTGTAGAATTCACTTATACAGTTCACATTCGTCTCGTGTGCTCGTATAAAATTATTAAATAATAAATTTCCTTTTTTTTTTATTTTTTTTATTGCATATTTTTAGATCTTATTTAGCGATTTTTAAGGTAATATTATATCGTATATTTATGCAATTTTAAGTGTTATAAAATCCCAACCTCAATAATTATTAATATATTATAATACTTGGCTTTGTAAATTAGTTAGCTTAGTCTCAAGGTGAAGGGGCTAATTCCCCCTTAACCAACCCCTTAAACCCGCCACAGAATGACGGTCGATGTTGCAGGTGAATCTTTTTCCTCGACCAACGTGTTGTTTACTTGTTGTTCGTTATCATTATTGGTATAAAAAAACAAATCGCAAATGCTCCGATTTTCAAATCTCGAGTGCTGGTTGGCGACCTTGTTTTACTACGCAAATGTGGTGAATTTTCGTGATTCATAACGTTTTGTTGATGTTTAAACGCTCATAATATTTTCATGGAAATCAAGCTCATTTTTTCTTTTGTTTATTAATCAGCAATATATATTTTTAAAGAACACTGTATTACATTTTCAACACTTTTTATTAAAATAAAATATTTGATCGAAAAAAACTAAGTAACATCAACATTTCAAATTTTTATAAATTGCTTTAAAAAATTTTCTGAAAATTTTACCATCTATAGCAAACGGTAATGTAAAAATTCGGTTTCGTGTCTCTATGATTATTATACTTAGAATGACGATGAAATAATAATTCGATTAAGTCAAAACCGGTATAGTAATATTAATGGTGAGAATTTTGCTGTTTTTTATAACTACTTGTTAGTTTTTTTTAAATCGTTTGGAAAATTGTTGTGAAATTTGTAAAATTACCTCTATCAAAGTACAACTTATCAATATTTTTTATTAAAATCTCTTATGATTATTATAATACACAAAGTCGAATTCTGTACGTAGACACAAAAAATCACAGATCATTGTAAGACCGAAACGTATCTTGTTTCACTCGAAATCTAATTACAAACGGGATGAATTTAAGCTCCGCACGCTATGTACTAAATTATACTGAGAATAGTTTTCTGTTTGAAATTATGTTAAAGTAAATCAAGTTCTAAATGCTTTGAACCTTGCAGGTACTTCAAAATTAAGCTGTATATTTTAATTTTGATACTATAAAAGAACTAGTACAAAGTTTACGGATACCATGCGCTTATAGCTTATCAAAATAATGTAATATTTATAATGTTTATTATTTTCACGTGTTAATTTATGTATTAACTAACCGAATTACTAGCCTCATCCAAGAGATATTTTACAGTTTTAGATTAATGCAATTACTACTCCGATGTAAAAAATATTGTGTTTTTTTTTTTTTTTATTATCAACATTTTTATGCACAATCTTATAAAACAATGTATACACCAAGCGTAATTTGTGAAATTTATTGAATAGAGTGGTCATCCATCGGTGGTATTCTAATAGCTACTAATAGCTACTTTTGATTGATTAATTCACGGATCCATATCGTAATTAATTTACATAAGAATCATATAAGTCGTGTACCACAAGTATGAGAAGAATAAAATATAAAAAAAAAATACGATTTTAAATATCAAAACCATTTTAAATCAGAAAATTGGTGAAATTGTATTAAAAAAAATGCCAACGGCACGTAGTGTTCCCAAGCGGTCACCCATCCAAGTACTAACTACGCCCGACGTTGCTTAACTTCAGTGATCGGACGAGAACTGGTGTATTCAACGTGGTATGGTCGTTGGCGATGAGTAATGAATATTTTTTGGTATTTACCATACATAAACAGAATTTTATTTATATTTTATTTTGTATAGACCAAATAAGTATATGAGTTGTGTAAAAGTTAAGAAACTCTTACCTAGATGATAAATTAATTATTCGAATACGCATGAAAATTTTAGAAAGGTTAAATAATAATTTTACATACGTACAATCAATAAACAATCGTACACCGTTTCCTTGTATTAATCATTTCCTTAATCATATACACGACGATATATATATCTTACGTATTTATACGTATATATACGTATAAATACGATGATCTACCTAAAACCAAGGTAATCTTATCGCTATACACATGTGTTATTTTATAACTATGGTTGCCATACGTCCCGGTACACCGGAACATGTCACCAGTTTATGATTTCGGTCCCGGTAGTCCTATTAAACCTTCCAAAAGTCCCGGTTAAATATAATTAAGTTATAAAAAACATCAATTATATTTTAAAACGTTTTACTCGAAAACGACAAAAACATTTAATTTCACGTCGAACACTCCGTTTTTATGAAAATATTACATAATAAGATAAAAGATGATGTTCAGATTTTATTGTTAATAAATTTATTTGATGAAGATGTCGATTATTATTATGAAACACCAAAGGAAAATTTTAACAGTAAAGTAAGCCTATCATAAAATTTGATGTATTATCGTGGATGGATCTTGGTTCTACCATGCAATGGGAATACATTGACATGCAATGGGAATACATTGAAAAGACAAAAACTTACCAGTATTTAAAATAAAAGCGTAGATATTGATATCATGGATAGTTGCTATGAAGAAATATTTTAGGTAACTACCTTAAAGATTTCATTAAAAAACCAAAAGTTGACGAAGATTCGAATATAAAAAAAAACATGCATGACAAATGGTTACATTTCTTTCAAAAAACTGATATGTTGAAAAAAACATAATTTAATTTTGATGTGTCAACTCTTATATGCCATTTCTGGTCATAATGCTAAAATTTGAGAGGATATTTTAACATAATTTAAATATAATAATATAAATTATAAATTTAAATATTATGTTTAAATAAAAATTTTCATAATGGCCCGAATTGGGACAAATATCGTAACTGTCTTCAAATAGAAACTATAATATAATATCATTCAGTTCAAATATAATTTTAAAATTACTTGTTCGGAATTTCATACGTACGTCAAGGAGAAACCAGATTTATTGAAACCGGTGAAAAAGTTAGAAAACTATATGCATTGCATTGTGTTTTAAATTTTATAATTCAAAATCATTAAAAAAAAAAAAAAAGCTGTGGAAATTATTTTTGTAAACGTCCCAGTCAGTACTTGAACTTTTACGGCAACCCTAAATCTATAACTATTATATCCGTGTACCAACAAATAGTCTTAAAGGAAGTATATACCAGTAAACACACAAGAACGTAAATTATGTTTTGAAAATTTTGTGATTTAATATTTGCCCACGTAAGCACGTGCACCGTATTTTATGTGTCGTGCGGTACTTCGATGTTATCATTGTGCAGAATGTAGATGAACCGTACATTTTATCGAATACTCGTCCCGTGAATAAAATGTCCAGAACACAAGACCATTCTCGTGAAATGTGTCGTCTGCTGCGGACGATTGGTGTAAATGTGTGTTCGGATAATCGTCTCGAAGTCCGCGCGACAAAAGGATTTCGCTATAGAATAAAATGTATAGTTCATTCGGAAATCATAAGACTTAAACTTGTCGCGATAGTAACGGGGTATTCGGTTCGACGATGGTTCTAAGACAATAAAAGCAATGGACAATGGAGAACGTGTTTTCAATTATTACAGCGATGATGTATGGTACATGTTGTTTTCGACCTATTTGATGAACATTAACTTTAACCGACTTAATGAGACGTTGTAATTATAATTTATTTTGTGTAAAATTAAAAAAAAAAAAAAATCCGGTCTTATGTCTGTACAGCGTTCTTAAGGTTTCTCATTAATTACAGCTGCGGACATTGCGCTTTGACGGTTGAATGTGTGTATTGATGTTTCAAGTTAAAGATCTTTTTCGCTTCAAACACGAGATAATTTTTAAAATACTTATTTTCTTTGACCTTTTTGTATTTCAACGCAATCTAATGAAAATAATGAAAGTTGGACGCGACGAGATAGTTTTATCGTCGGGCCTTCAAAAACTAGTTCAAATCATATTACCTATAATTAGCACAATACTGTACATGATACACGATTTTTTTTCTCTCTACATATATACTAAACATATTCAATTTACAGATGCAAGTAGTGTATGCAAGTAGTTTCAAAGTGTTTAAAAAAATAATCGAAAATATTATTATGATAAAAATTTTAACTATTAAAATATACATAGTTATTGTTAATTTTTCTATTAACGGGTTTTCCAAGTAGTGCGCAGTCACGCAAACAATGGTCGCACAATGCTATTTACGAATTTTCATTTTATGAATAGGTACAACTAACCATGAGTATCATTATGATTTTTATACCAGAAGGAACGGTCAATTTCCGAATTATTCAGTTTTTATGATGCTTATACGTGATGCGATTCGAGAAATAACGGCAAAGAAGTAATTTGATTACAATTAACAATAAAAAAAAATATCATTACTTCTTTTTACATCAAAAAGTAATCTCAGGCAAAATATAAAACTATGTGGATATCTAATAGTTAATAGTTTTACAGACACACACGAACACAAACGTATGATAAATAAAATATAAAAATTACTCGTTTTAGTTTTAAGCCGTTAAACGACGCATTACTTACAAACATCACGCTCGGCAATATAATACGTATTCTTACAATTTATACTTGTGTTTAGATAACGTGACGAATTGAAAATATTTTTTTAAAACAGTGTGATTCTTGGCCCATTTCGTTATTTAAATTGGAATACCAACCAGGGACTTTTTTTAAAACGCACAATGCATTCAATCGATAATATCTAAAACTGGGAACGTAATGCTGTTAAAAACTCGAGAAAATGTCCTAAAATTATGTCTTTAATTTTTATATACGTATAAGTATATATATGAGTTATAAATGATATACTTAAATTAACACTTTTTCTTTTGAACAATTTCCTCTGTTTAATTAAACGTTAAATTGCTTTAATACCGTCAACCTATGAATTTCGTGTTCTAGTCAGCTCGCTATAGTAATTCTTATACTTACCTCTAAATTGATCTCGATACGCGAGAACACAATGTACCCTTTTAGCTCTTCTAAGTTTATTTCAGTACAATGAACATAAATTAACTTTACATTTTAATACAATTATTTTTCTTTTCAATTCTTACAGCCTTAACATTGCAATAGATAAATTATAATTATGTTCACTGCTTTATAATTTATATATTCTGTGTAAAAAAATCTAAAATGTTTAAAAGTTGGCTCCTGGAATAAACGTTATCGAGACCGCGTACCTAATTAACGTCTTAGTTTTAGTTTTTATAGTTGATTATCCTTCCTCATCATTTAAAATTATGTCTTCGTTACAAACAGTGTCAAACATTTAAATATTTATGATGGTGAGGGTATTAAAAATTTCCTCTAAAATTTTGTTAAAATGTGCAGCGTTATGATTATCATAGCTTCTAATAAATTAATCAATTACTTAATCGTAGATAATTTATTATAATAATTATTCATAATCTTAGAGAATGAATATTGCTCAAGAAAAATATTCGATTTGAAAGTAATAATTAATAAATTAAGCAAACTATTAGCACAATATTAAAACATGAAACAAACGATTGAAGTTACGACTGGGATAAGGCCCAGGGATACTTGTAATATATTTTTATATGAGCATACGTGGCATAAGAGTTTTGTATAAAGTACTTTTTCCTCGCCATTCCCGTACAAATACAGTGTACAATCGACTCAAATCGTACCATGAAAGCTTGACCGATCTTAAACGTCAATTTCGATTAGTATTTGGGTTTTGCTTTAAGCAATCTATATAATTGTTGAAAAATTATTTTTTAATACAACGAAACATGGGATCGAAAATCCACGCAAACAAAGGCAATCAATATTTACTTTACATTAATTGTTACTAGTTGTATATCACGATGGATCTTTGTTATTATAATTTATTTACATGACTATTAATCAACGCCATTACCTATGGTTAATTGCAGTCGAAATGCACACCACCTAATTTATTGATATTTTAATATTTTAATAACTTATATTATCATGCATATTCGTATACGATTGGTGAGGGGTGAGAGAAGCAATTTCCCTCTCTTTAATAATTTAACGAGGCAACGCCTCCTTGGTATTTTGTAAATTAATTAGAAAAATATTAAAGAAACGACATTTTAGATTTGTAAGAATTATTTTATCAATATATATATATATACAGATATAATTTTTGGAACTATTAACTATAAATAAAAAGACTTAATAATTTAATGGAAATTTATTTGTTCAACGTCATTTGCCATCACAATGCATCATGATGCAGATTAATTATATCTAAGGATTATAGTCTTTAAATATACGGTATATTAACAAAAATAACGTTTGCCCTCCATAAAAATTGACCAAGTTACGCTCACATAAACACGAGAAATGTTTTTGTTCGGATGCCTATTATTAATACATACTTATGTCTCGACATTGTTCCGGTTCCTTATCATTTTACCGACAATTCTATAAATCGCTATGTGAAAATATTATTAATTTAAGCGTTCTTTCTTAAGTATATCTAGCGACCGGTATTATCCCCCAAAAGAAAAATTTATGCCACCCAGAAAAATGTTATTTATCCATTCATTATTACCCTTATTGCATAACGTGCACCGCATATCCCTCCTTCCCTGAAAATTTTCTATACACCCCCTCCCCCGGGATAGAAGGTCTGAAATGAACACTTGTCATGATTTTACTACAAACTTATTTATACCTGTTCAGATGTTGTCGCTCCCGCTGCATTGTTGTTTCACCAATGTAATTCAACATTATTTAAAAAAGGTTGTAACTGTGAAATTATTATACGAATATTGTGTTAAAGAAAAACAAAATTATTTAGAAAAAATTTAATTTAATGTGACCGTTGCAAGAACCATGGGACCGGCTATTGTTCTTGTTGTGAAGATTTCAATGACCTTGAGCAAATTGATACGTGTC
The DNA here is from genome assembly GCF_003268045.1 of Sipha flava. NCBI lineage: Eukaryota > Metazoa > Arthropoda > Insecta > Hemiptera > Aphididae > Sipha > Sipha flava. Next base: position 208,560 of record NW_020273567.1, on the reverse strand, counting down.
GCTGGTTTCCGTTTTCGATGAGAACGTTTTATTATACTATTCTGGCTACTTGTATTATAATAATTGTTATGCAAAATATCATAACATTATCATCATCGCTTTTGCTTGATAACTGTTTAATTGCCTACTGTCATTGTTATGCAACACGGAGACAATCCGCTCGGGCGAACGACCTTTTTGACCGACGATAAATAAACAATATAATAGCAATACGCATATATGAATATTATAATTATTATTATTATTATTGTTGTTGTTGTTGTTTTGTGTGGTAATTGATTGTCCATAATTACTATATAATATATAGTAGCTCTACGTTTAAATGTGTCTATTATTGTCGGTTAGGGAGGAGAAATCGATTTTCGCTATTGCATAATACATCTAAAACGCTATTCAAGGGCTTGTGAAAAATCACGATGGGCTACGTGATTATTAACTTAACCACGTTACTTGCCTAAAATACAAAAACTGATATTATTGATTTTAGTTTTGTGTTTAAAACAAAGAAAAAATAATATAAAATTGCTATCGATAATTTAAGACTACCTGTAAATTACGTCTTATATGTCATAAATACAACAAAACTTTACAAGTATTTAATATAAAATTTTATATTAAATAATATATTAATTTTTAATATAATATTTAATTTTTCAAGTTGCGATTTTATTGACATTGCATATACCTACCCGGTAATGAATTTTTAAATCGAAACCGGTCATACTTTGCAAATAATATAATACTCTAGGCTAAACATTTATTTATTTATTTGTATGTTGAAATTTTATGTTTATACCTAATATAAAAGTTACAAATAATTAAGTTTAATGTAAAATTTGAACGGTGTGTAAAATATTATAATCAGAATTATAATAAACTATTACACTTAAATATTTAACTATGACATCCAGTTAAAATAATATAATATGACTGTTAACAAGAACAGGATATTATACTCGTATATTATTATTATTTGTACGTGTCAATAGTATTATTTATATCAGAAGCGAAACTAGAAGGAGGAAGACGAGGATTTAACGCCGAGTGTAAAATTTTAAAGGGTGTAATTTTTATTGTATTTAATCTATTACTGATTACTAGCTTGATATTTTTAACTTTGTTACTGAAAATGTGTTTAAAACTCACTAAGTGTGATTGCTTGCTAATTATAAGATAACAATTCTAGGGAAAGTTATTTAATTCTTGGTCTGTGATGAGGTGCAATTTTAAAATTTCCCCCTGACGCATAAATTTCTATTTCTGTATCTGATTCCTATGTTGTTCAAGTTGATAATGAGTTATTCACTGGAAAAGTTATTTTTTGTTAGAATTGCATACACGTTAATGTCAGACTATTATAACACAGAGCTATATGAATATAGTTTAACGAGAAACTATCCTACAATACAATAACAATTGTTTTCTAATTAACATAAGTTTATTCATTGTTTTTTATTGCTACAGAAAATAAAAAATAAAAGTCGGTAAAAAAAGGATTTCATTTTAGGCTTTGGGTGTTATTGTGAAAATAAACTTTTGTAACTATTTCAACTTTTAAAATTTAAATAGATTTTTAAAATAATTTTTACATATTTTATAAGTTTGGAACTATCCAAAAATTATTAAAAAAAAAAAAAAAAAAATATGTGCTGTAGGGTTAAACATACGTGTAAATGAATACGTAGGAAATCGTTCTACATGAGTAACATATATGGGTCAGGCACGAAATATTTAATAATTACATATCAAAAAAAGAAAATATCTGCAATAATTTGTTACTGATGCGATGGCTGCTCATTTTACTCGATGATATCCATGCTGTCTGAGATAACATATTCACCGTACGTCTCAACTTAAATCCGTAATGACGAGTTATTATGATATACATGCTCATAACTTGTATAACATTTATTTTTTATTTTACAAGTTATAAATAAAAAAATCTGTGTCCTAAGGTACAATATACATATGTGCTACAGAATAAATCATGAAATTAGTGAAGGGATTTAACACCTAGAGGTTGCATTATCTGTTGATTTGTTTTATTTTTAATTTCTTTCTATTTTTTAAGTTTTAATTATTTAGTAGGTTAGATTCTCTGCACCATTTTCTTTTAAGTGTATTAGTGTATTATATTCAAAACGCATTTCCGTCGAATCGCTTTTATCAAACTATTGTTTTTATAATGATTTACAAATTATTTTTAAGACGATTCAAGCCATCACGCGTCAGATTCCGAATGTATACATTGGAGAGGAAGCCAGAGCGATATTACTCAATCTCTTGGATTTCGAGTACGTACTTTACACGAGCGCATGTAAATTCCGCCATAAGTACATTTTTTTTACAGTAAACCCCACCAGGAAAAAAAACAGGTAAAATTGAGTACATGTAAGTTCCGCCAGTGAAAAAAAATCAAGTAGGTAGCAGTACACAATTATAATAGGTATATTATTATTATTAAAAAAAAAAAATTAGCTATTTTCATAATAATTATTAATAATCTATCACATAAATATTTAAATCATAATAAATAATCGTTATAATAATCCTAAAATATATAGTTACTTAATTTTATAATATGCAAATTATAATGATGTATATAATTAATCCATTGGAGTTTCTATTTATAGTATTCAATAAATCATTTTTTTTTTTTTGAATTTTTAAGTTTATCTATTTGAGGAGAATTCCATTATATAAGTTTATGATATAAGTTTAGGTCTGAAATTCGATAAAAACTTAAATAAAAATATAAACATTGGGGTAACTTTTATAAAATTAATTTTTTAGATGACTATGAAAGCACTCACAAGAATTTGTAGTTTGATTCGTCAATATTGACGTATGCCATCACAACGGATATCAACATATTTAATATAAGTGCTAGTCAGGGGTAGCCAACCGACGGAATTTATGTGGCACCTTTGACGTTATTGAATGGCACACTATAGCATCAGATAAAATAACACATAATTTTTAAATATTTCCAAAACTATAATTTCCAATTTTAAATAAATCTTCAGTCATAAATATTAAACTTTACAAAAATTGTGTCAAAATAATATAAATAACTTCAAATAATCATTTAAAATATTTTTAAATTCGATTATTTGTATCACAGTGGAATGTTCCAATTATTATTCCAATATGAGAATTGTTACAAAACAATAACAATTCGTAATATAATGATACGAACTTTTAAAGAAAATGTTAAATCTTTTGAGTATTTTGCTTGAAGTCTTCAACATTGCACGTGTCTCCAAACTGCTTGGTAAAATGAAAAAAACATCCTCTGATTTCTGTGCTTAAAAAATGTTTAGATATCGAATTAATTGCAGCTTTTCAAAATCGAATGTTGTTTTTGGTTGAAGTCCTTATTTTAGGTTTTCAAGCGCTTCTAATAAACGATTATAATTGTTTTTATTTTTATCCGATAGTAAAACAAAAAAGTACGTTACTGTTTGCACTCCATGAATTGTATATATATATATATATATGTAAATAAAGTGGGATTAATGACATAAGCGCAATTAGGCTAAGGGAGCTTAGCCCCTTACAACATCCAAATTAACCCCCCCCCATATTCACCATCATGATTAAAACGAAAAATTAAATTGTTTCTACATAAAATAATAATTTTATAATAACGTTTAAAATTGTACTAGTTATACCATTTATTACAAATGGTATTAACTGTTTCGTTCAGTTCAGCGACATATGAACGTATATTCTCATCGATGCTAAGAATAAAAACATGGCTAAGAAGATCCATGCTTCCAGATAAATTTTCCAATCTATCATTTTTGCAAGTAGAGAGAGAAATGTCTAATAAAATATTTACAGAATTTATTTTAGATGTATTCGCCAAAGGCAACCGTAGATTTTCTTAAAAAAAAAAAAAAATGTAATGATTAAATTTTAAATGTATGTAATAAATGCAGAGGTATTACAAAGATAGTATTTAAGATAGTTTTTATTTGTTAAAAAGCTTTGTTGTGACAATTTATGTATAGGACGGAAGATATTAATCGAAAATGTGTTTTTAAAAATTTAGTGCCTCAAATAAAAATTTCAAACTGTGCCTATGACTAGTGGAAAATATTCTGTCAGCTAACCAATGTTCACAATTTTTCCTGAGATTTAAGTTCTTTCATGTTGAAAATATTATTGTACGTTTATCTTCTGGTCCACTATCATGGAATAAAAATGGTTTTCCTTCAGAAATCAATTGGTAGAGTTCAGGAATTTATAAATCAGATAAAGATTTTGGATTTTGCAAGTAACCCAATTTCCCTGTTATTACGTCTGCGAATAATTTTTTTAAAATCGATATATTTGATAATTGACCCGATGCTGCAACTGAAACTGATGTTGACGCCAAAGCAATAATAGCATTGTTTCCCATATCATAATTGTTCATTGCTATCGTTTTAATATTATTTACTACCTTTAAACATTCGATCTTACCTGCATCAAGTACATGAGTATGAGATATTTGTTGTTCTTTGTTGTTTGTCTGCATGTTTTTTTTTTTTTTTTTAATTTCCTAATCATCTTATTCGCTTTTCCAGTTTTTTTTTTTTTTTAAATGTGTAAAGATAGTTTTTATATATTAATTTTTTTTTTTTGGCCACGTTCACTAATAATAAACTATGAAGATATAATAGATATGAAACAAATTTAACATTCTCATAGAAAAATCAATTTTGTTACAATTGTCATACATTAATCGTATAAAAAAAATGTTGGCCAACTCTGTGCTAGGTAATAAAATACAATTGGCGAAGTTTACATCGGACCTTTTCATTACCTTTTTATCTATTCGATATTCTGACAGATTCTACACAACCCTTTACACGATTATTTTACACGAGCTATATCGTTCTACATCCAGGTGAACGCGAAACCGTAATTAATAATAATATTTACTCATTGTTTTTCTCCAGCCGGCTAGCTGCGGCTTCTCGATCAATTTACTATAATTCTATTACCGTATCATTTATCCGTAGGCCAATTAACCAGAGGCAATGGATGACGTGTTGTTTGGTCCGTTATCGATTTTTGTAATAATCAAAAAAATGCAGACTGTCAGTGTTCGTCATTATACGCATGACCTATCACATATTAATGCGGTTAAAAAAATGTATACATATTACGTACTAATTAAAAATATGAAAAAAAAATAATACATTTTTGGATGGGTGGATAAGAGGGCAGGGTAATGAACGTTTAGAAAAGTCAAGTTTTCATGAAAAATATTCGTATAAAATACCGTAACGCAATAAATAGTAAACCAACGAAGGGGATACATTTTAAATAATATGTAAAAACTGGAAGTACACATGGATTCGGATTACACCGGTAGTAATAACTCATGTGAATTTCGTAGAATGAAACTTAATGTATACGAATGGAAATTAATATTGTTATACATCGTTTATACCTATAATATATGAAGTGGTGCTAATTAGAGGTGGAAAGGATATAGGGGCTTATGCCTTACCAATATTTATTTTTTTTTTAACTCATTAGATCATCTCAAATCCATTATAGTAATAATAAGATTATTTGTTTTATAATAATTATTCACGTATTATTTAGACATGTTAGAACAGTATTAAATTTGTGTCTGTTAAGGTGTACGACCGCAGTCGATGAATGTTGACAGTCACCAATGTACGTCAACGTGCACACAAAAATCGTAGTGAATGTTGCCTTTTGGCTATTTTTAGCCTTTATGTGATCATACACCGATGATTGCGGAAATTTTCAAATAGTGTTCGGTAAATGTTGATCTCACTTGAAGAGCGATGTATAAGATATTTTCAATTCTAATGATATTAACAAAGAAAAATGTGATACAAAAAAATTTAGTTATAAGAACGAAGGTATATTTTGTAACAGTAAACGCCCGGTAGCTTACCTTATTGCAATAAATAGATTACAATTATATTGTATCTTTTGTTAACTGTCAATTGTAAAATTGTAATTTCATAATTTTTATTTATATGTCAATATTCGCCAAATAACTAATGTGCATATAAATAATCACCAGTAAATGTCCGCAAATTTAGGTATTTGTTAGAATAGACAGCATTCACCAAAATGTTTGCTAAAGGTTGACATACGCTGGTGACTGTCAACATTCACCGCTAAGCGGTCATACATTTCAACATATCTACTTAATGAACATACCATATTTTATTTGTAATGAGCTTTAGTGTTCTGTCTAGAAATAAAAACTGTGAAGGGAAATGTATATTATGTATATGTATATTTATTTATTCACATTTGTACTGTAATCATTTTTAAATTTTACATAGGACCTGACAAGTGAAATGTTATGTATAATATAATACATATATTAACATGGGTTTTGAGTATAAGAATAAGTACGCAAATAATACACAAAAGCATGAGAACGAGCCATTTCGCAAACATGTTTGTACAAAAACTTTTTCCAAATCATATTGGTTCCCTCCCTCCCCGAGTAAATAATCAAATACGCCTCTAAATACGTGTACTACAGTATTGTTATTTAAATACTCAAGATTTTACGATATTACTTCATTTTTTAGCGATAACGTTTTTTAAATGTATTTTATACGTTTTATGCGAAAAAACTATTCCGTGTAAATTCATCGTAAAGGCTCAATTTTTTGTTTATCTTAAAGAGAAGTACATTATGTGTGATTTAACGTTTTTTTTTTTTTCGTTTACAAAAATGGATTAAAATTTCTTTGTATTTTGACTTTTGTAAAATGTTAAGTTTAACGTTTAGCTTTAAAAAAATATTGACGTAATTTATCGGAAAAAACAAAATGCTATACCATAGATAATGATTTCTTCTTTAAAACAAAAAAAAAAATAAATAAATAAAGAAGATTTTACCATGATTTTACGTCAAATGTTTTGTTCTGCTCATTAAAGTTATGTTCCTTTCTAACTTCGTTAAGATACGATTATTTTACGAGTATTTATAGACCCACAGACACAATTACGCATTACGCACTTGCATGATTATTTAGCTTTGTTTTATCATTGATCTAAAAGGTGAGTTATACTACGGGTATACTTTTGAAAATTACGTCCTTTTATATGTGAATAAACGTCATATTTGATGGCATTTTATATATTATATCTACATCAAAACTATTGGGTTCGGAAGATACTTCAAGCAGGTAATTTTTCAATTTTTTCCAATAAAAATGAAACCCTAAAATGAGAATGAGATTTAAAATATAATACACGTTTACAATAAACAGGGTGTTCCATAAAATAATGTTACATAATGTGTCTCGTAAGACCTTGGCTTTAAATCGGTTTTTGAATACGATAATTCATCATTTCTCTAACCTTTATCATATTAATACGACTGACACATTCATTACATAGGAACACCAATAAAAAAGTTTGAACTGTGACCTATTACCTGTACACTACTCCAACAGTACTATGTTCTGGGTGAAAGATTACAAAGGACAAGATGCTACCTCCACGACATATTTCTGGTTTGAATTTGTTTTGGCGTTTTTTTTTTTTTAAATATGTACTGTAAAATACAAAACTATATATATATATAAATAAATTTCTGTCTTTTTGTCCTTTATGCATTCCTAAATAGCTAGATTGATTGCGACGAAATTTATTACAGAGATATATTAGACCTATGGGCAGAAGATATTCTAAATAAAAGTAATGGCCCAAACTCGGGAGGTGCTCATACAGACATTTTTAGATTTACGATAAACATTTTTGTTTATAGATGATTGCTAATAGTTTCAATAATAATAATAATTAGTGCAAAAGAAATTATTATATCCGAATTTGTTACTATTATTTTTTATTATTTGTTTTCATGCCACGTGCGTTTCGTTTTTTTTTTTTCGTTTCCGGTACGACTCGCTTTTACACAAAGCACAAAGACAATCGCTATAAGTGTGTGGACTGAATTTGGAAAAGCCATGCTTCTCACATGGACGGATGTATGTGGCATGCTCACGCGTCGGAAAACCTTCTGATTTATTTGTGTACGTACCAGAAGGAAGAACAAAAAATATTATATTTCCAAATGCACTTAGAACAAATAAAATTACATTATGATAAATTGAATATCGTTGTAAGATTATCACGTAGTATATTTTAACCGTTATCTATCTATACGTATAAATATATACTGCTATCATGATCACAGGTAACGAATTTAACACACAGTTTGAGACATAAAAGAGGTATGATTTTTAACGAGCTACGAAGTGCACGGGTTCGGTTAGTAAAAAATAAATTTAATATTTTATTTGTAGTTTCCTCCATATTTCATTCCAAATGGTAAGCACGCATTGTACCAGTACTTTGGTATTGTTTTAAGAGGAAAAAAACAATTCGACCATTCGTTCAATTTACTCTTTCAGTTATTTCGAGTCATCCAATCCACTGATCATAATAGTTATGCATCAAAAGTCTTACTACGAAAACCGACTGGACCGTAAGAATATACGCTGTACAATATGACGCATGCACATACCTTTGTCGAATCACGACAAAATGTTTTACTTCACGTGCAGCGCGTTTGACGTGTTCTCCGTCGAAGGGTCTGGTGAATGTCGAGTACCGAGTATCGTCCAGACTATAATTTATTGTTATTATAATTTATAGTATTTTCGTTCGGGCACTCGGCGCCCGTGTTTAAAGCTTGTGGAACGGCCGCAGGGAGCCCGTACTCCTAGCAAACCCAAGTGCGCGCGCCCGTCTCTCTTTTGTATAGTAGTCCCGTTGCGAGTGCAATATTCGTGAAAGGGTTGTTCGAAAAAAAAAAAAAATCAAAAGCGATGGTGGCAAGATACGGAGCGGTGTGTATTCAATCCTAGCGCCGAACTGAACGGGAACATTATTCGATGCTATGGAAAATCGATCGGATTTCCGTTGTATACGCGCGATGCAAGTCGTTTGGACGCGAATACCTTTCGTTTATCTTTGATTTTTCGTTTGTGAAATAATTGCGAGTGTGCATACTGCGCTGCACAAGTATGCTGTGAACAGCAAATCGAAAATATTTACCGTACGCGTGGTCGCGTATTGGCGCGAAACGATCGTCCGCAAAGTGTGCACAATACCGTGCACATAATATATTCTATATTATAGAATACTGTTCGATAAAAAACAGTATCTCGACACGTTTCGTCCAGTATCTAGGTATACTGGTAGATATGGTCCGGGTGTTGCCGGTAGGAGAAGATGTTCAACAATAACGATGTACTCGCGACGACCCGTTAACGAAACTACGGTTTCACTCGTCCTGCTAACCGATCGATTGCAGGGCGTACAACCCGGGAGGATTTTCGCAAAGAGTCCGCGACGAGTCACGCCTGTTGGAAGACTAACACGAGTGGTCGCGAGGATAGTGGATTATCTGCACTTCGCAGACTACGTACCGGATTTGAATACGAGTTCTCAACGTTTCCGTGTCCCTGCGTGAACGTTCGAGAACAACTACTGTTAAAGCTGGTGCGCTTGATCACGTAACGGAACGGTGCCCTTGGATTTCAATTTGAACATACGGTGGTCAATCGGCCACAATAATTGTTAAGCAGGACGAACCGGAAAGAGGAAAGGAAATCCACAGCGTCGCGATAAACGACGGTCGTACAAAGTACATAGCGCCCGAGTACCCGTACCGCACGTACGTAAAAAAATTGCGGAATCGAATTAGTTTACAAAAAAAAAAAAATACGTTGAAATCAAGTTAAAAATATAAACTAAATATTGAATGAAACGTTAAGTGTAATTAATTTTCCAATAAAAGCGTTCGTGTCTTGTTCATTGTTGTGCGGAGTTTACGTTGAATAATTTAAGTCTCCCCAGAATATTTGCCATAGAACCGTTGCCGAAGATCATAACACGTGTGACGATCGCAATCCGGTCGAGAACCGCGACAACGAACACAAGGAGACGTGTTTATCATCGTCGTCCGTCGCCAACGGATGTACACGTCAATACAATATTCATCGGGCGACGCGGCGAGTTCGGACCCCGGGTAGTCCGGGGACTGACGGATCGGCCGGCAACAACTACCGCATAATACGCGCGGTTTATTTGTGTTGTTCCGAAAATTCGACACAGCTTGCGTCCACGTTTTATACTCGTACATTCATCACGACCCCGCGAGCAAATCATGATTTGCTCGCGGGACCTGCACATTTATTATTTCTATTATTATTATTACGATTATTATTATTACTATCGTGAAAAATGTAAGGGGTGGACGGCTTTCTCTTTTTCTTTTTTTTTTTCGGTCTCCCCCACGCACCCCTTGTGTACTTAACACCATGACGTATCGCGTTGTGTCCGGGCACCGCCGCCACCGCCACCGTTACCGACTCCCTCGTACAATATACATTTTGTTTTATTCGATGCCGGTTTATTATTTGCCCCTTATATTACGTTATGTGTATTTGTACATGTGTGCGCGAGCGCGTGCATTATGCGTGAACGGAGAGAGGCACCGAGAGTAATAATCACGTATATAGAATAGTAATAATATGCGCGTAGTCGCGATTGTTATATATGCGTGCGCGTCAATTATTGTATTCGGAGAGTTTACGGAAGGACGCGATTGTATCGTGCACGGTTTTGCACGCCGATCGATGATCTGCACGTAAAGGAAAGAAATGAACGAGAGACAATGAGAGGGTTTACGGCAAGAGAAGGTCGCGGAGGACGATGATATTGTATTATAATAACGACGACTATTGACGAGAGACTTTCACCGACGTCAGTGAAATACGAATTTTTACGTAGGCCAACAAGTGCGTTTACCAGACCAGTAGAAAACTTAGCGTTGCTTACTATCAATCAATACATACGATGCATTGTTGGCCTAAATCGCAAAGATGGTCTCTCCATTATTTATTTATTTTTTTTTTAATTATTTGCTCATAGAAATTGAAAAAAAACTACGTCATTTCATACAATCGAATATTTGATTTATTAGTTCTATCCTCCGTGAAATTTCTAAGTCGATATTTTCGTATTTCCTTGATATATGTTAATCAGACCTCGAGAATGTGGTATATCCGCGACTCGATACCATTTACCCCGTCGAGCTTACGACCTTTGCGATTTAGGTTGGCAGTAAAATGATGTAGTTAGACGCGTTATTTATGTCTTCACGAAAAAAAAAAACACACAAGTTTTGCACAAGATGTAATACTTTGAAAGGTTTAGTTGAACGAATTCATCAGCGTTTTTTACCCTATCATTATTCGCCTAAATTTTATAATCATAATACTTGAAAACTATTTTAAAATTGTTTAATATTCAATATTGTATAATATGGTAGTAAAAATTGTGTGTCAGATTATGGAATTAAATATACACGCATATAAAAAAAAAAAATAAAAAGTTGAACACCAATTAAATTATGATAAAACATTTTTTTTTTTTAAAACCCTTTCACAAAAATTTCGTATATACTCATGACTACTAATTCTTTTGCGGGGATATGATTCTCGAAAATGGATTTAAACTTCAACCGAGAAATCGTACGTTTTGATTATCTACGTCGAAAGAAAGAATATCACTGATCACATTATACAATCACACGAAACTGCACGAACCGATGGGAAAACGAAAACGTCAAATTATTGTTATATATCACGATATAGGTAGTATGAGGATAATACTTTGGAGGTATGCGAATAATAATAATAAATGCTATTATAATATAATGCACGTACGGCCACGATCGAATACGTTGAATGATTATCCTTTAAACGTCCTGCGGGCTTTAACCAGACAATAAAACGTGTACCCGCGCAGGATTTCACGTGCAACAGTCGTGAACGTTTTGACAAACAGCGACGGAGAAGTCGATGTAACATCGGTAGACGTTAAACCGAATCATATTGGGTGGGATTTTCGTCAGATGAACCCGTGGAACTAATTCTCGCGGTATAATAACAACATATTATCGTACAGCGGAAGAGGAGCCGAGAAAAATTAGCAATAAATTGGTTGTTATTTTTTTGAAAAATTGTTTTTATTCATTTGTTTACTATAGCAGCGTGATGGTTCACCGTGTACGAAATAGCACGGGCGTATGAACGGATAACATTACTTTTAAGTTAAAATTTATAATAATTGATCAATAATAATGGATGAGTTTAACAGAATTCAATTAAATTTACGTGATCTGTGGTGGACTTACGTAACGCATACGTGTACATATCATAATACACCTATTTTACTGTTATCGATACTGAAAATGTTAACGAAAACTGTTTCGAATAAAGTGCGAACTGGAAGTGATTTTCGAGAAAAAATTAACGCGGACGTACGCGTGCCACGTGATGTATAAACTACAGAACGCTTAACATTGTGTGTATGAAATATATAACCGGTCGGCCGGTTTATACCATTGGGGTGAATAATATTTCTCGATCCAAAAGTCGCAAATCTCCTCAAGGTGACGCTCTTCGCGTAATCTTTTTAAACACACGGTGTGCAACGTTTTGGCGTTAGATAATCTACGATCCCAGTGATAAAATGTCACGATCCTTTTAGTGACAGCCATCCCAGGTCGCTTGCCGCTGGTTTAGACCAGCGTTTTTCAATCTTTTTAACGTCACGACCCTAAAAATAGAAAAAAAATCAATCACTTTCGCTTCAGCCACCTTTATAATAAAAACTAATTTAAGCTTTCATCTGTTTTACCGCGGTTAGAAAATAAATTCGATCATTGAACACTGACAAAACGAAAACACGAGTTTTTGATCTTCGAGATGAATCGAACATTTTTTTTTTAAAAGATTGAAACGCCTCATTTTCAGTGTTCCCCCCCCCCCCCAAGATAACGATTGAAAACAACGGCAACATCGATTTCATTCGTCACTTCTTGTCCATGCGAAATAGCCTACACTCCTTACCTATATCGACGTTTATACTTTTTACTTCACGGTTTATAGTGTATTTTTACTGTAAACTTTTCCGATTTTATCATTATGGTTATGTACTAATTTTCAATTTACAATGTAAATAAAATATGGTTTTCCTACGTCTGCGTTTAATCATTTCTGTCCAATTCATGGCTCCGTGGTCGCTTATGACTGGTCCGGTACCTTCCGCCTCAATCGTAATGCCGCCCGGCAGGAAGTTCACCCCGAGTTTTTGCTGAACGTGTTTACGTTTTTATCGGTATCGTACACGTCCGCGCGTACAATGACGACACGGCTACCGGTGCACGTGTACAACGTTATTGCGACTCGCCACAGCTCGTCAATCATTCCGGGCGGAATCGCTACAGAAACATATTAATCGCGGACAGCGCAAACACTATACGAGTCGGTGGGGTCGGCCGAACGCGACTACTGCGCACGGTGTACGTAAAGCAGTGGCGTATACAGAAAATTTTTCGGGATGGGCTACTATGGACAGTGTTAAATTACCCCTGCTGTCTAAGAATCACTAACAAGACACGGTAGGTACTTATCTACATTTCATTTACAGAATGTCCCAAAACGATTTGACGTTGGACGCAAATTCTAAAAAAGCATAAAGCACCGTTAAAATATAATACACGTTTAAAATCATTTTTAAGTTTTTTAAAACATTTCGAAGGGTGGAGGCTGTAGCTCACTAAGCACCCCCCCCCCTATATACGCCACTGACGTAAAGGCATTGACATACGCGAATAGTCAGGACCGCGTTATGGTCATCATTCGAGAGGGGAGGTGAGCTATTAATTTTAATAATGCCATAGGTACCATGATTCGATCAAAACAGTTTTTATTCAGGTTTAGAGATTCGTAATAAATATTAATCGAAATGAGTATAGTATCTATGAATACCGTAGTATATAGTCGCGATTCGATGATAAAACAGTACCTTACGATTATTGGCTAACGGTTATAAAACACACTGCGACCACTTTCGACTCGCGACCCGGGACTATAGCCCCCCCCTCTTCCTTGATCCAGCCCATATGTACGCATGTACCGCATGTACGATACCGCAAGTACGGTCGAAAATACGATCGTGTTCGTACGTTTTAATATCCGGACGGAGTAACGAAATTATTGATGATTTATCAACTATGGTTTATGGATTCATGGGACGGGTCAATCGAACGTATCACACAACACGCAGCGCAGCAGGCACTCGAAGTATACGAAATGACGTTGCACGTACGAATCAACATTAAAAATAAACGTGATTGCAAATAATTATACGAGCGCATTTAAGTTAAAGTACGATTCGTAGCACGCGCACGGGTACGTGCAACCGGACATTTCCAGCACTTTACAATTAGCCCTGGAGCGTCCACCGCTTCCCGTACAAGATATTGTAACGTTTGCACTGGCACACGTAACACGCGCGTTTATCGATTCGCGTTGATGTATCGTTCGGGCGACCGCTGTCCAGACAAAATCAACCGTTCTCGCGTGCAGTAAATAACTCGCCGAGGTGAAACACAGCCCGTTTTGTAGTTGACGTGTTTATCCTCGGAGCAGTGTTTCGTTCCCTCCGGCTTGAAATCCACATCGGCGTCTTGAAAATGGATTTATAGCGTTGTGCGCGCCAGTAACATGTTCGCAGGTAAGTACACCGTTACGAATATTGTGTTATGAAAATGTAATACTTCTGAAGCGAACGGGCGGCGGACCGACCGTGGACAATACGAGTGGTATCGAAACGCTGCACATTAATATCGGATATCTTTTCTTCTTATTCGTTGAGTTTTTCTCTTTGGTATACGGAACAGCTGAAGCGGTAAACGTCGACCGCCGCTATCGAGACACGAGTCACATAAAAGGATTTTATGGTAAATCGTTTCGTGACGGTTAACGCAAACCGTTGATTTGGATTTAAATTAAATCGAATTCCATGGGATTATATTGATTATAGCTGACAACAGAGCCACACGTTTCTATAAAATCGTTGTTTCACGATGCAAATAAACAAAAACTTACGTCGTCCCGGTGGTTAGGTAAGTAAATGTACAATCTTTGCAAGTCTCCATCGAGGGTCAAAAAAAAAATGATAAACTGTGATTTATCGTAATAACGTTTGCTCTAGCATGGATATAATTTACCCCGAATTGCCGCGCTTGTCCGGGTTATATATTAACGTTGGAAAAAGTAGATCCCTTACTGCGCGACTATTATCTATACGGGGTATACGATCGTCAATTACTTTTCCTTTCGTACCCGTAATCGTTACGACATTTTTCATTAATATTATTATTATTATTATTATATATATTTTTTTCGCCAAGATAACCGAATGATATAAACGTAATATCAATGTAACGTATTCATTCTATTCGATCGACCGGGAATGTGAGAATTGATGTCGCGTGTTTTTTTACAACAGAAACATAACACGCGCGATCGCAATCGTTCGTGAGTATGATCTTTGTCATGCAGTAGCCCGGGCCGGAGATCTAAAGTCGGGTCCAAACTGCACCTTGCCGAATGGTTTCGTGTAAGACAATTGTCTCCGACCGGCCGAATCACGAGGTTACCACACGTAACCGAAGGAGTGACCGAGCGCCTACCGGAAAGTTGATTTTCGAACGTTCGAAAGTCTCTCCATGCCGGACAGATGTCTCGATTGAAACAGACTCTACGACAAAGCTGTACAATAGTTTGTAACCGAGATTCGACCTGCGGGCGAACAAAAAGACATCGGTGGGTAGTACACGACGCGGTGAAATGCCCGACACCGATGGCTTAGGTGCCGTTCGGCGGAGGACTTCACCATTTTGCGTACTTACGGGGATGCCTGGGGGTGCTAAGCAGTAGGGAGCTTGTGGGGGGCTTCAATCCCCATGGATCACCTTGGGGTGGATAATTGTAGCACTCAAAAGTTTCACACTGAATGTACGCCTACGGACGGGCGGGCGCGAGAGCACGAGGTCCGGCACGCGTTTTCCGCGGGTCGAGGACGCGCGAGCACTTGACGGACACACGCGGCTCGATGGCAGGGTCGCGAGGAAAACGGTAGGGAAAAAATGTAAAAAAAAAAGAAATTAAATTAAACGCTCAATCAGGAAACGGACGACCGGTGGCGTACAAAAAAAAAAAGAAAAAAAAAAGGCGTCTATTATACCGTTGTTACGGTATCGATATAAGGTTAAACGATTAAAGTCGGGACGAGCGATACGCGCGCCGCGTGCACGGTCGCCACTTGTTAACTTGTTTACGCGAACGGACGCACGTGACCGGCACGCGGCGCGCGCCACTTAATGTTGAATTAAAGGACCGTTCGCACGTGTCGACGGTTAAAAAACGCCTTGGGCACGGATCATCCGGTCGCGACGGCGTTTAGTACATTTTAATAATCTAATAACGGAACGGTGTCGGGGCTGTTACGTCGGTGGGCGCTGGGGGGGGGGAGGAATGAATAGAAAATAAAAAACCCGGACACCTCGCCCGAACACCGCAGTAGTATTATAGCGGCCGGCACGTGCGAGCAGCACTCGAGTCGGCCGAGTGTCACCCGCGGGGACGATAACATAATATGATGTTCGGTGCACCGGAGCGGATGTAAGGAACGCGAAACGTACGAGTCCACTTTGGTTTCTATTTTTTTTTTCCTCCCGCCCGATCTTCTTTTTGGTGTTCGCGTTTTTTAACATTCGTCCTCGCGCCTAATCCCCGACTCGGGCACTCGTAAGCATATTGCGCGCGCGTAGACACCTCGTCGCATCTGTTGTGGGAACCGCGAGTATCACGACCGAACGACCGTACGTCCATCGTCATAATAGAATATTAAAACGTGCGCGCGTTCGGGATAAGAAGGAAAAAAAAAACAGAACACCAATTTCAACGAACCTATTCAATACGTCGTTTATGGTGACATGTTTTTTTTCCCTCCATTTTTTTTTTTTCATGAAAATACCGTCCCTTCGTGTATCGATTTACAAAAGACCTAGTTACATATTATTCGGTGTCGTCCGTACACCCGAAGAATAAGAGACCGGAGCAGTTTAGTATTACGTGCGGACACCACCTATACTTTACTGTCTTTTTGTACGCGATTTTTTTTTTACCCTGCCCTATTCAATTTTTTTTTTATTTAACGTACGAAAAACATCCCCTTGTCAACGATCGGTACGGAAAATCGATCGGCGCGTGTGATTACGCGCGCGCAAACGCGTACACACAAGAATCGATGTACCGGAAGATTTTTACCGTTTTATGCATTTTTTTTTTTTATTTTTATTTTAGTAAAAAACTCATTGCGAGGGTGAACGGTATTTTTTTCACGTATTATTCCATTTTTTTTTTCTCGTGCATGACAGTATATAATAAAGGCGTTGAAACAGAAGAAATCGTTGAAAAACACATCTGGTGCTAGACCCATGAACACAATATCCGGCTACTACAACTAATTTATTTCCTATTACGCTACGTTATTACTTCCTTTAACTTTTGTAAACATCAATCGAATTCTTTCTTATTTTGGAAATATGCATTGTTTCGCTATATTTTAGACTTAGCGTTGTACGTGAACGCAGTTAGTGAACGACGGTATGATTATTCAGAGAACAAATGGGTTTTTGGACAATTTTTATATTCTAACCCATTGTTCAATATTTCTTTGATGCCATAAACATCGATTTCGAATGTAATAGTAATATGTCTAACACCTACTAGAGTCATTATAACCAAAAGACAAAACAGTATTTAGCGAGAATGAATAAACAATGCGTAAAAGGTTTTCGTTGTGTTCACTAACTAATTAACAAATATTATTGCAACATGTCTTAAAACATTTATTTTCTTACATTTTAATTAAATTTAAAAACGATTGGTTTATTCAAGTATAAATGTTGTTATACCTTGATTAAAATATTTTATTCAAAGTTTTCAATTTTACCACGGTCAAGTGTATTTAAATTAATAAGTCGATTAAGAGTTCAGTATTTTCATTTAGTCAAATATTGAAAATTGTTACAAAACTCAGTGCACCAAATAATGTGTAATGTGTACCTACTTTTTATTCCTAATATCCTTAACTCGTTCAAGCAAAAACACCGTAAAAATAAATTACTGATATTTAATTATTTTTCGAAATGTGTTTTTAGAAGAAAATTACGTTTTATGAAACTTCGTAATTCTTAAGTGGTACATAATCAAATGATTATTATAATAGTTTATTTTCGTTGACAACGTTTAAACATTCAATGGAATGACCTACAAGTTTTAACCATTAAATGGTTAAATAAACGCTAAATAAATAAAAAAAATTATAATTATAAATTTTATCGATTATAGTTTATTTAGTGACGTTTTTAACAAACATTTTTAATCGGTAACAATACACATTAAATAATATCCTCTTCAAACAAAAGGTTAATTTAATAAATCTACGGGTTATTGTTAATTAAACGAGGTACCGTATTCGGAACTTTAAAATGTTCTAAATTGTTTCTACGTTATGCGTTGCAAATGTTGTTACAGTAGTTATTTCGGTTGAAAGTTTCTCGTACTGCGTTGAACATGGCACCATTTTATTCGAATGATGCAGCACCACTGTGAGCTAATCGTGAACTTTACTAATACATTTATTGTTTTAATTAATTAAAGTAATCAAATGTATCGTTGAAAATATTGCTACCGATTAATATACGCTATGAAACATAGTACAACCGTACATTATGTCCATATAATTATAATATTTTTCGTTTATACTAAAAAACTGTTTCTCCAATACAAAAATGAAATCAATAAAACAAATATGAATAAGCAAATAAAATGTTTTACGCAGTCGACTGGACTTATTTTTCGATGTATAACTGACATTATTTTATTAGAAAACGAATTGTTCCGATAGTTCCGATTTATATGTCTATAATACCTCGAGGGTGATGCTTACGTTAATAAAAAATATCGACAGAAAAATAAATCATTGCCCTCGAAAAACGATTCTCAGCAGTTGACCTGCTAACAGCGCGGTCGTTGAAAATCGTGTTGTCCATCGCTCATTATTCGATCAGTAAATGTTCTCCAAAAAAAAAAAAAAAACCGTCGAGGATCGTGAAGTCCCGAGTAAATTATACGTTGTGTTGTCGATCAATTTCTACGGAAAAATCACTCGGACACTGCGTCTCGGCACTTAAAATGTCGTCGTACAAATCGTTATACCACGTTTAGTCGTGAACGTTTTGCACGCGTTGCGCTCCGAAGATGTAAACCGTAGGGTGGCGGAATTGATTCCCTTTTCGTGCGCATCGACAATTTAGAGGAAAAACGAAACCACGCCGCCGGCGTTATTATAATTACGGTCTACCATAGGATTTCTACGCCGTACCGCCCGAAAATGGAAATTAACCGGATTATCGCGGTCCGAGGGATTGGACGCGCACGCCAATCAAACGTCTAACTCGGGCGAGCGCGTGAAATGATCGACGGGGTCCTGCGCCCGGGTGCACCGAGGGCGCTAGTTATGGACAAGACGACGCGGGGCAGGAAAGCTGCGGACCGCGCGCGTTCGATGGTCCCCCAATATTATTAGGGATTACATTTGTCCTGCGGCCTTGTTTGACTGCTGTCCGGACTAGTAAACGCGCCGTTCACGGATCGGATTACCGTCGGTGTGCGCGCGGAGGGGGGGGGGAGGGGGGCGAGAAAGAAAGAAAAAAATAAATAGGCGAAAAAAGATAAATAAATATTGAAAAATATCGAATTATGCTTTGCGAACACGAAGGGCACGAGCTGTCCCGCGAATAAGTTGTTGTCGGAAAACGAAACACGAAAAAGTGTAGGATAGCAGTTTCATTATGTTGTACATCAATAATAGCGCCGGTTATTGTAACGTTGACCGAGTTTTACGGTCCGGATACGGCGTGTACCGCGGTGGACACGTGTAGAAAAGAAAACACTGTCGGATCCGAAATCGGTTCACACACCGATGAACTCGTTCGATCGTTGCCCGCGGAAATTGAGAAGAAAAAAAACCACGAAAATATCGAACTCGTCGTCTCGGATTTCCGTACGGTTGTCAATCAAACGGTAGACGCGCACACGTCAGCCGTACACGGTCGTGTTTCTGTTGTTATTGTTTATTATTACATCATACGGTCGGGTCGCGGGACAACTGTATAACGCACCACCGGACGGTGTTTCGGAACAGTCCGTATGTTTTCCGCGGACACGTTTAATCAGTGGCGTATACGGAAAATATTTCCGGGATGACCTACTATGGACAGTGTTAAATTACCACGGCTGTCTAAGAATTATTAACAAGCCACAGTGGGTACTTCATTTACAGAATGTCCCAAAACGATTTGACGTTGGACGCAAATTCTAAATAAGCATAAAGCGCCATTAAAATATAACAAACGTTTAAAATAATTTTTAATTTTTTAAAACATTTCGGGGTGGGGGGGCTGTAGCCCACTAGGCCTCCCCCCTATATACGCAACTGCGTTTAATATCCGACAAAATGTGTGCTGCTGTTTGTGCGCCGCGGTGGACCGTGTCTCAATTACCCGTGTTCGCCATTAACCGTGCTCACTCTTCCAAAATGATCGTCGTTTGACATTTTTCGGACGAACGTATTTTCATTTTACGTACGTAAACGACCTTTTATAAATCGACCCGATAAAAATATGGGCACACATATATCGCAGGTGGATAAGAATTATTCAAGATTAATAGAGAGACTTACTAGAGGTTCTTCAACAATCATATTTATCATGATCATCTTATAACATACGGTAAATTTTCAATTCTGTCGAATTTGTTCCATACTCACTACGAAGGTTATTGGCCTGTAAGGTTAACATTGTTGAAATTAAGAATAGTTTGGTTGCTTGGAGAGACTTAGAAATACTTATACATAATTATATACATGGGATAAGGAGTGACGTTTAAAAATTGTTTTATAATAAATAAGTTGATGGTATTAAAAAAATTGATGATTGCATCAGTGTTGGTCTTCCCAAACGCTTCTTTGATGTTGAAGGGGTGGTGTTTAAGATGTTTTATTCGTTGTAATGTTTGACACAGTGGAGTGTGAGATATTGAATTGTCAGTGGTGGCAGGTTGGTTGTACATCACTAGGGCTCGGATTTTAAAGCAAATACTTATTTTTATATATTTAAGATAGAAATCTAATTTTTATACATAAATACGTTTCATGTTAATCTGATTCGAAATAAACGAAGTTATTTTTGCTTTTTTTTGCTTTTTTTAGTATAAATGCTTTTTTTGCTTTTTTATTACTTTTTTCAGTTATTCTAGCTGTGGAATCTTTATTTGTTTGTTATGCTATTGTAATGAAAAAAATGTTTATATAATTTATAAAAAATGTGAAAACCCGCAATAATAATTATAAAATTAATATAAATATAGTTATTATATTTTACCCATCGCCGGACCATAACCGTACCATTAGTGTGGAACGATCTTAAACGTATAGATTATCGATCTACAAACACAGCTTAAAAGTCGATAGTTTATCGGCTATTGCATATAGCCTGTAGAAACTACTCTCAGTACTCACTAATCATATAACATGGATATCGAAGTATGCACCGATTACTTCGGTGGATATAGAGCGATCATTTTCTATGTATAAAAACATCCTATCAGACAATAGAGTCAGTTTAACTTCTGAAAATCTTGCCAAATACATGGTAGTAAATTCTTTTTTTAATTTAAATTAATTTTTCAATTTTTTTTACTCAGTTTTATAAAATTATAAATAATTTATGTTAACTTTTTGTGATGCTTTTTTTTTTGCATTTTTTAAAAATAAATATGCTTCATTTTTACTTTTTTTTTTAAACAATTTTGTGCTTTTTTTGATATTTATTATGCTTTAAAATCCGAGCCCTATTCATCACGATTGAAGAGGAAAGAATGGGTGAAATGTGTGTGGCCTATTCTAACTTTAGCGGTGACAATATTTACTATACTGTATTGATAAAGGTATCTGTCAGAGATAGAGTCCCATTGTGATTGCTGGATTGATATTTGGTTAATTATTCTTGATATATCTTTATTTCGTAATGATTTTATAGCAGTTGATTCAGCGGATGATATTGCTTGGTTTGCTAGTAGGTCGACTTCTTCGTCACCTTTGATCCCGGTATGTGAAGGTACTCTATAGTATTTTTTGAGTTAGATTATAATGTTAATTATTTGTTGAGAAATTTCATTTGATGGGTTGGGAAATAGTAATGAAGTTAAAGCACTGAAAGAGTCGCTTATGGTAAGAGCTTTTTTAATGTGGATAGCCTGCGCCACGACCGATAATCCCGTACATTGATTGATAATGAGATTGTGATAGACGAGTGACACGTCATATCAGTCCGACGCTGGCCGTGAGCTCACATCTATGAATATTTTCAGTTTTTAGCTTAATTTTGAATTCACAATGTAATCGATGCTTATCATGTAACACTGTAAAAGTTAGTGTAAAACAATTTATACAAAAAAATTAATATATCTACAGAAAATATGTCTTAACATATAAATCGATTTTCTATAATATGAAGTAACAATTAATTTGATGGCGTTAATTACCATTTTGGCAGAGTACATATTGTTGGACATGAAGCAAAAAATACATATAAAAATATATATAAAAAAAAAATAATATAATAATATATAAAAAAAAATAATATAATAATATACATATATATAAATACATATTGTGTAACTTTTAGTACTTGTTGGTGATGCAAACTACAATCGCCCCTCAAAGATCGCCATTCGAGTTATTGTTTTTGACAGATAAACATATTTATTAAACCGATATACCATTAGGAAAATGATTCGATTAATTCTAAGAGCAAGCGCGTGAAATCATAATGGAAAATGAGAATGAATAGACTTGATATTTTGTTATACTATAGTATTCTAATTCGAAGAATCGTACTGGCGTTATAATGAAGACACATAATTGTATTTTAAAATCGTTCCGATAGTATATAAGCAAACATAACACGCAATCGTATTGTAATAGTAGAGTGAAACCACCATTGTTTTGGTTATTATAGGGTAACATCGTACCTTTGTTAAGATCATCGAGGGCACCGATAATATCGTTGACAATAAAGTTATTTGTTTTTTTTTTTTTTTTTGTGCAGGGAAAAGTGATTTATCACATTGGTATTCTAAAGTCTTTTATAACGTAAATAATACTATTATGTTTAGTTATTCCAACAAAGAACTAAAAAGAACGTAAAGATTAATTCAACCGATTTCAACAAAAATTATAATGTTGAATTTTTACAAATTTTAATTCAGAATTTGTATTTAAAATATATTATGTGTTATGAAAAGCAAAGGTTACGTACATGAACGAGTAATAAAATATACGATGCGTGACGATACTATACAAAAATTTTTTCGATTTTGTTGTTATTCGATAATCATTCAATAGACTTGGCTACACACTATTATTTGTATAAGATTTTAGTTTTGATTTGAATACATTACTGATTTAAATTATTATTATTATTTTATATTTATGTTATTAAAATATTATTATTATTATGAAAAATATGCCGAACAAAAAGGCCTATTTTCAAAATTCCTTCTGCGTAACCATAATAATATTTTATTCAACGAATATCTATGTATTAAAAAGAAACAAACATGATTTATGTAGACTCAAACCTTTGTATTAAGTTTATGGAGATTTATCTTCCAATTATGATATAACATAAACTTACATATTATCGAAATATTACAGAAAAAACAAATTATACTATCAATGCAAATGATAAGTACTAACTTAAGAAAATCTGTTTTGAGCGAATTTTAGAGTGAAATAAGTGATCGACCAATGGTACGTGCTGAGCGTTTAGCTGACAGCAAACCGTGTCAGGTCGGTTATGTTTGTTATATGGTACATTATTTTAAAATAAGTTTATTTTTTTTAGATTTTCAAATACTTCAACCTTAACTTGTGGAAAGATGAATCCATACATGTAAATACTATGATATATCCGTGTTATTCACGCATACAATTGAAAATGGTTAAAAAAAAAACGTAGTCGATAATGATTGTAGACCAGCTGATTGAAAGAGAACTCTATACGCTATTTTCAAAGTTACGAGAACACGCGTCAACATATTTTGGTTGATTCGGAAAATCAATTAGAAGCTTCTTGCAAAAAATTACAATAGCTATAATACAATATAATTCTCATTATCAACGCAATAAAATAAAATGATAGTATTAATTCTGTGGACGAGCTTGATCGACGATCGAACATCGATTCCAGCCTTGGACATTTATGTAACTGATATTGTTAAACGCGAAAACTGGCGTAAAAAAAGAAAACTAATAGATTAATAGTCTAATAACATTCGTCGTAAACAGGAAATAAATTCCCGGACGTCACTCGGAAATTAAACGATTAGTTAAAACGAAAAGGATCTGTTTGGGCCGGGAGCTTATAATGTTAATACGCTCACCCGGTCACCGTTTTGCGTGTATAATATGGTGGTATAATAATAATGCGGCCTTTTATTAAAGTACGACCGATTAGCGGTGTATAATGAAATGTGATAGCTCAACCAGAATTGGTCGAGAACGCCGGGCAAGACTGGTGAGCTATGTAGTGCAGATGGTGTGTAATTGTGTATGTGTTAGTGTGTATGTACTTAAAACTAATAACAAATAGGTAATTCAATGATAAATAAAAATAGTTTAAAATAGTAATTATGTTGCTGTATTGTAAAATAATAAAATAAGAAATAAACAATAAATCACAGCAACATCAAGGTACAAAAAATATAGTGATAACACTATTACGGCCCTTTTGGCCCAATTATTAAAAATATATGTATGAATGCTCGACCCTTATGGCCAAACAGAAGGAAAGTATAAATGTATAATAATTTTATAGTAACAGCAATTGGAGCTGTAGCCGTATAGCTTTAATATTAATATAAAATGTGGCCCTTATGGCCATACAGAAGAAAAGTATAATATAAAAATACTGTGTGCAAAAAAAATGTGCGGCCCTTATGACCAAACAAATATAAATATAAACTAGTATGCGGTCCTTATGATTAGGTATAATAATAATAATAATACTATGCGGCCCTTCTGGCACAACAAAATGATAAATATACGGCTCTTTTGGTCTAAAAACTAAATAATTGTAAACAACGAAAAATTTAATATAACTCACGGCTTTGTCGGTGAACTGCTGGCCAGCCGCTACCTATGCCTATAATATACTATATAAAATGCACACAACAAATAAATTCACAAAGGTATAAATTAAAGCTAATATAAATAATATTGTAACAATAATATGGCGATTAGCGTCCACGCAATAAATATAAAAAGTGTAATTATCAATAACAAAAAAACAGCGATTCGTGCCTGTAGAATTTGTATAAAAAAGAAAAATTGTTCGCGACGACGCTATGTGCTATTTCACGATGACGTACGAAAAGTGACAAAAGTTGCGGCGGCCGTGTTAAAATGCCCGCACCGGCGAGCCGGCGACGGCAGATAACGATCCGATAACTGATTATCATATTATATAATTCACAAAACAATTATGGAACAGATATGGTGTTATGAGTATGTACGCTAATCGGTCGTTGACCGTAAGGATTTAAATTAAAAATATATTTCATACCACTTCGTTTTATGGCGTAAACAGGATCTTTCAGTACTAAGTTTAGAGTACCAAGTTGTGCTTGATGACACGTACTCGTTTTATAGCAATGTGAACTAAGACCCCGAGGAAGAAATACATATTAGTTCCTTAAAATAGCGTCCATTATCACGAACATTATCACATAAGTGCACGTGCACAAAAACTCGCACACGACGCACGCAAACCGTCAAACGCTCGAATTTGATCGTGTGCAATTTTTTTGAACGTTGAGCGAGCATATTATATTTTTCTAATATTTTATTTTTTTTTTCAAATCACCAAATATCTTTGGACTTGCGTAACCGGCTTCGGGTATTTTGATGCGAAACGTCCATTACTCCTTCAAACATGACCATCACAACGCGCATACGAATACCCGATGTTCAAAACAACTGAAAATCTATGCCAGGCGTTCCGTCCGGAAACGTCTGAAACCCTTCTGCGCATTCCGTAAAGATCGTCCCCGCCTATACCTACATTCGATAAAATTATGGTAATCGTAGACGCGTTAATTCGCGTAATCAATGTGAGTTCGCAGTGGTCGGGTTCAAGGACGACCACCTTCAGTATTTGATTTCATTCGACGAACGCAAATACTACGCTCAAGTCTACGATCGTAGATATACTGTTTCGCGTAACTCGTGTACACACATAAAATCGTGTTTTGAGTACAGATTACCGTGTAAAATCACAACGGCGAAAAATATCCTCTCGCAACCACCACAGACGAGAGTACTCCACCGATGGCTTTTGCTCATATTTTCGCCGTCGACCGTGTCTTCTTTGTTCAAACATTTCACGTGAAAGTTCAACTGAAAGCAATCTTACGAAAATATTTGCTGCTGTGAAATAATGCGGCACACGTTTTGCCTGAGATCAGAACATTTCAATGAGATGACGAAAAAAAAAAACAGATGTGTACTGCGTTACATTATCTTATATTCTGTTCAATTTTTGATGTGGGTCATACAGATTTCGCCGATAAAAAACTTAACTTTTTTTTGTAACCATCGTTTGGGTAAGCTTACACGTTATACATAATTTTTTCCGCCTTGATTACAAACTTGATTCAGATATTGAAAAACAATTAAGTATTAAGTACGTATTTAAGTATTTATTTTCATTGCAAAAAAGAATAATTCTTTACAATTATTGTAGTAAAATATAACAAAATTATAATTATTACTTGTATTTGTATTGCTTTAAACCTTAGTTTCTCAACCTTTTTCCGTCGCGACTTCCAAAACTGGTAAAAAATAAAATCCGTCAATTACCGGTGCAACTCGTTCGCGCACATTTGACATTTCTTACCTGAAAATTGATGACTCATTTGCGTACAACGAACCCCGTCGTTGAACTAAAAACGGCTAACTCGTTTGCACACAGCATAAACATAAATTTTGTATTTTTAAATTTGGATTTATCTATTTAAAAAAATTGGATTATTCAAACAAATTATCAATCTATATTCTACATCAGTATAAGTTTGTTTTATTTTACGATAAAAATATAACATTATCAGAAGATTACTACGTGTAAAAATTAATTTAATAAACAATAGAATCATAAACTTTTTTTTAAAAAAAAAAGAAAGAGATAATTAATTAGGAGGTACAATTAGAAAATATTTGGAATGAATATAAAAATAAATCAATTGATCCGATTGACATAAATGAAGAAATTTGGACTTAATGCCACAACTCAAAATTAATACAGTAAACATTTTTAATTTGTTTAACAATACCTATATAATATCAGAAGTACCAGACTACTATTAATACTATTATTAATAGGATAATATTACATAAATATACGGAACATACACAAAATACACATTTTTAATCACGTCTGTGCAAAACAGCTAGTCCTAAGTCTATAATAAAGTGAGAAGGGGAAAGTGTTGTTGCGCTCAAACAAAAGATTAAAAAGATACATGTGCGCAAATGAGTTGTATCTTTATCATTTAAACCTAAGATATTTGTGCGCCAACGAGTCGTAAAAAAGGTGTGCAAATAAGTCGTCTCTGTCGACTTCCAACCTATCTCCTTATAATAAAAACTCATTAAAATTTTTATCTGTTTTATCAATTACAAAATATATTACATCATTAAGCATTAACGAAACAAAAACAAGAGTTTTTGAATTGCGAGATTAATTGAAAGTAATTTTTTTAACGATCAAAACACCTTCTTTTCAGTAGTTTATTTTTCAATTTAAGGAATCGTTAATGCTCCAAGCTTACTTGAGTGATATATTTTCACGTTTAAATTATTTGAATATAAATTTGCAATGCTATAAAAAGAATATTCTACTAATAGCAGATAAATATGATGCTTTTATCAAAACACTAGGTATCTGAAACGAAATTTCAATGCATTCGATTTAACTTCAAATTACATTGATAAAAATGTAAACGTATTATGAACACCATGAAAATACTGACATATTTTGCAGAACAACGATAACTTCTCGAATAAATAGGTTTTTAATCTATTTGATGAAAACATCGTTCGTTTAATCATTAAACGAACGAATTAAAAAATAATCAATTTAGACGAAAAAATCACAATCATAAACTGTTGTCTACCTAAACAATATATAATATAAATATATTATATATATATTATATAAACAATATCTAAATTGTTTAAAATGTTTCCACATACTTGTAAACCATTGTAATTGGACCCGCCCGTATAATCAAAATAGATAAATTATAATTAATATTCAGAGATAGTTTTGATGAAATGAGAAAATATTGAATTTACAAACTATTTAATTACACACAGGGAAAATAATGTGTCATTCCATTATGGTCATCGGTAAGTAGTTAAGCACATAAAAATAAAATGTTTTATGAAAAGTTGCAATACTATTTTACAGATATTTTAAAAAATACATGCAAATTCATAAATTTAATAAAATCAATAAAAAATAATATAAATTAATAAATTTAATTTACGTAAACGTATGTAAAACAAAAAATCGTAAATTTTTGCAAGTTATTAGTTGTTAACATGGTTATTCTTATAAAAAAAAAAAACAATTAAATTCAGTAATAAGTCAACCGTTTCAGATCTTATTACAAACCGTTAGTATTATTATTATTATTTAAATATAGTAAATAGTGGTTCGTTGAATATTTATATTGGGTATCAGTTACACATACACATATATTCATTACACCTGACTTGGAAACAAACTAAACTCAATCAATATGAGCGTAATGATAATATACTACACACCTGTAAAAAAGGGGAGAAATCGATTTTTTTTTTTTTATATTTTTTTCCTTAAACGAATACTACTATTAACTTGTATCCGAGGTCGTTATTATAGCGTTATTGAGAATAGAATTACACGGAACCCAGCGTGAACGAAGTAATACGTGTGTGAATCGAGCTGAAAAAGAAAAAAATTGCCAATATTTTTCAACGGTGCTGTTGTCATGACAAAACAAACGTTAAAATATTACCTGCTGACCGGTGGAAGACGTAAATGCCAAAATGAGATAAGAAAAAAATAAAATAATCGTATCGTACGGAAACACCAAAATAATTTGTTTATTTATTTATTTTTTGTATACATTTCTTCCGTGCACAGGAGTATCTGATAGTTTAGTTGATTTAATATCCATCGCTCCTGAAGATCAAACAATTTTACAAAATGTACCGATTACTTTATAGAATAATACATTAATTATATTATATTTCGTTCTAAAGTATTGTTTAAAATTCCAAATAATTAGATTATACGGACTGCAAATGAAGCTGAATCACATCATAAACGATCAACTGGGTGCGGCTCAATGTTCCATTAATTTGGTGATCGACGTATAGTTAAAAAAATATTTATTTTTGAACTCTCGAAGACGTAATTGTAAAACGAAAAAAAATACCAGGATGGTGAAACGAGTCGTTTGGAGGATGCGAAAAAAATTGCGTTGAAAAAACTCAACAAATTTGATCGAATAATAACTCATTTGTTTTCATGTACGTCATTTTTTATCGGTTACCAACGGTTTTAAATATTTATTTATTTTTTTAATACTTTTAAAGAATATCGATTTCGGGGCAAACGATTTGTTATTTTTGCACCCTCGATGCTTTCGTCGTACGGACGTGACAGGCAAATATAATATCAGACGGTCGACGCCTGTGTCGTACAAAACGGTGGCGCGAACGATACGTTATTCTTGTACCTTCGTCTTGCACGTAGTACGCGCGTTCTCTCCGCTCGATCGATTCGACAACGTACCGAAGGGTATTGACGTCACCGTTGCGGTCCGACACTTACACGTGTTCACCCGGACCGATCAATTGGAAAACGACCGCGCGTCGCACCGACTTCGCCGTCGTACCGGGCCGCACGGGGTGAAATCGTTGTTGTTAACTCGTGTCGGACGTGTGCCTGGGGTTTGCGCTACGGTGTATCGTTAACATTATTATTATTGAACCGTTGTCGTGCGCGGCAACGGCACCGGATCGAAACGCGATAAAATTTAAAGGGCCGCGTCGCGTGCCGACTTCGATTCCACGACCGGCCGACTGCAACGCGAGCACAATGGGGTTATAATTACCGGGGCCGTGTCCTGCGGGTTGTCGCCCGACCGCTCTCGCCGCGCGTACGCGTATAGCGGACACCTGCTGTTGATAACGTTTCGCCAGGATTGGACTTTACGTCCTGCGCCCGCGCACCGCACCACGTCCGTCTAGTCGTTTCTATTTATGCGCGTATTACGCGTGTTACTGTTGTGCGCGCGTGCGTTTGGGCTGGTTTTAGAAAAACCGATTTTCGCCCTCCGGCCAAAACATCGGACGAGAGCTACCGCGCGCGATTATTGTTATTCAAACGCAGCGCCCCGGAACGGTTTCGTTTCAAGTGACGTGCCCCCGGACCGTGCGCTCTTTCCCTGCACCGCACCAGCAGCGCAAACACACAACGAATATAATGTACGCGCGCGCGTACACGTCCACCCGGAGGAAGACCACCCATTGTTAGCGTAGGAGTCCCCCAAGGCCCTCGATCACCAACTGTTGGCTAAAAGCCGATAGCTAACGGCAATTAACTAGTTCCACCCCTGTATTGACTGAACTACGGGGGAAAAAGAGAAAAGAATATCGTCTAAAAAAAAAATAATAATAATAAATATATGTATATAAATACGTAACGTGTTACGTTGTATACATATATATATATATATATATATATTCGCATCCGAAGGACGTCATCGTGTCTGCGAGAGGACTTGAAAAGTTTCGGGTCGGTGGTCAGCGCGCCAGGGGCTTTTCAGTACTGCAACGGACGATACTCGAATGTTGCGATGTCAGTTGTCGACGAAAAATCTAATGTTTCGCGTGTTTCAAGGATCTGTTCTCGCGTTGTGTACCGTCATCGTTCGAGTGCGCACGAGATAGTATGCGGTTTCCGTTTCGGCCGTAGCCTACGTGCGATATTGTACAACGGCGGACTCGGCGGACAACAATAATATCATATTATTCGCGTGCAATCCGCTAAATATGCGTTGTATGGTTAAATCTCGTATTCGGAGGGGGGGATTCCACCGCGCGCAAATTCGGGGAGACAGATGTTTTCCTAAATTTCCATTCCGTCCGCATTGTTTAGAAACTAGCCCTTGACTGCGGCTTGCGGTCTCGTCACCGAATAAATGATAAATGGAATCGGAGCAAAAACAAACGGTGCATTGCTTGCGCACCCCGCGAAAAAATATTAAACGACATAAGTGTTTTGATTTCAATTCGTTCTTTGCCGTGACACGGCAAATCAAATATTTATTCATACACTTCTCAATTTATTGTTGGTTGTTATTTTTTCCGATTACGATTCGTATATTTTGTGTTATTCCACGTCAATGTTTGTGTTTGCTAATATTTCGTCTATTTGTTCAGCTCTATTTCACCGAGTTCGCAACGCAATCCATTGAAATGCAGTAATTAATATGTACGCCTTACGAGAGTACTTTTACTATCAGATACAACATTTTTTTTTAAGTCATCGATATCCTTATATACCTGCATGATCGGTAATACGATATTATTCAACGTTGAACATACTATTGTAAGACACTGTACAACAATGTTAGACACTCACAAACCTTACTGGTTTGTATTCCACTAAGCGAAAATAGAAATTATCAATTGATACACCGGGTGAAATTATGAAAAAAGGGTTTTTTTTCCAATAACATTAGAATAGTTTTCGAAATTAAACAGGAATTTCAAACGACAGAATGCGTTTATGTCTACAGCGTATACCGGCATATATTATTTTCAAATACACATACTTTTCAAGCTTTGATTTTTAACAGTTTTAATCGACTTCCTGTCGTAACACTTGATAATATCAATTTAAAATTAATTTTCCAGTACTCTTGTAGTTTCCGGTAACCTGAACCTTATCCACTTCATAATTGCACGACATCAGGCATATTGCAACAATAAAAAGAGTTTTGTTTCCTCCGGGGATTCATAAAATGCATACGAGTATATACCTAACAACGGTTCCACAGATAATCCGACAAGTTCATAATCGATTGAACGTCTGCACTCGAACCCACATCGCACACGCACAATGGTAATTAACCATGCTCCGCGAGGCCGGGTCGGCAGACCGTGAAACCACCTTACCGTCTTGATCGTCCGAAAGGATACTTGTGTCTAACCCCCGACGAGAACTTTGATGCGAGTTTTCACAAGAGGAAACGCGTCGCGCACTTGTGATGGGTTGTTGCGCGGTCGGCGGATACGGTGACGTCGAGCGAGATCGCGGAAGAGCGCGGAAAGATCGCAAAAAACACGTACGCACAACAAACACTGACGAGGAGTCGGTATTATGTACCCTGCGCAGCCGTTCGAGGAGATCCGGCCCGCGGACCCAGGTAGACGCGCACGCACTTAAATACGCACAATGCGGCCGTCTAGTCGCCCCGCAAAACCGATACACATGTATAGGTGCACATTAAATAATAATAATACTGGTACAATAATGGTGCCGTACATCTGGCCCGGGAGCTGTATCCGAAAAACACACGAAAACACTTTAAATAATAATATTATATGCTTTTGGTTGGGTTATTATGCGTTGTTGCACCACGTACCCGGTTCCTCGCGGGTTCATGATTGTGCTGCGGTAAACGCACCGGAGCCGTGACAAACGGACCGTGACGTCGGTCGCGGATATACCGATTTTCGCCGAAGCGTAGTGGCACAATGCACGCGCGCATTGTTCGTAAACTGACAGTCCGTCTTCGGATCGCAAACATTTATACATCACGTTAATATTATTATTGTTGTTGTTGTTGTTGTTGTAGGTCCTTTGCCCGCGCGAGTTCCGTAAAGAGGACGACGACGACTGCTGCGCCGTGACAGCAGGTAAGAGTTACCGCGCGATCTCATGTACAACGGAGCCACGAACGATGTTAGGGTGCGACGGTAGTAGGTACGATCCGCGGTCGGGGTCGCGCGTACGTGTCGTCCGACCGGTGACGGGGACTCGTACGGGTGACGACGATATGTTTGTGTGCAAACACGCACTCGACTCCGCGCGCCCGACGACAATGGGACACGGCGGCGACATAATGCCTATCCGATGTTTGCTTTATTTATTTATTTTTTTTTTTTTCGCCCGCTTGCACAACAATGTCCTTCTCCTTCGTCTCCGACTGCTCGGTTTCCGATTTCGCGTCCCGGTCGCCACGACAAAAGATCGCGCGGAGTCGGGGATTATTTTAATGCGAAACGCGCGTTTTATACACGGGCAACGCGCGCGCGCACCACGCCGAGTGCACAGGTGCGACAGCCGGATCCGTCGCGCGAAACGCATCATCTCCCCAAACGTGAACGCGTACGCCGACGGCGACCGGCCGCGAACAATACGATAATGTGACCGTGCCACATGCCCCGTACGGAGCATTTACACCCGCCGGAGAACCGTTTCCGCGCGTGCGTTTCCTCGACGGCCGCACATTGTTGCCGTGCACGCGCCGGCGCTCGGTAAATATTTGCGCGACCGACGTACAGGACGTGCCTCTCGTGCACACTCCGGGACCAGAACGATTTCGCGTCGATTTATTTTATAATCGACCGAATACGCGGTTAAAAGTCCCTCCGCTCGTCCCTGCGCGTATTTTCTTTTCCCGCTAACGCAACGGTAACGACGTGGAACGTAACGCGTAGGAAGACCGGCCAGCGCCCCCGGGAAACTTGGAAAAAAACGCTTGTCGACCAATATTAAAATTTGATGTTACGATATTTTTTTTTAACCTTTAATTTTACTATTTTTTTTTTTTTTTTTGAATATTCAATTTCGGTGTTCATTTTAATCTTGGAAAATTTTTTTTTCTCGCTTTATGATTTTATTCCTTCGTAGGAAATTTTTTATTTAAACGCCCTTGTGCTGTTTTCATAATTTGATCATTGATTTCACGCGTACTTCAAAAAGTATAACGGAAAAATTTCGATTCGACTGTAAGATAAAAATACGACTTTTTCATACGAATTTTACGCCCCTTTGAAATTCGCGCTCCTGGCGCAGGCACAGTTCGCCATACCCTTGCGACGCCGCTGGGCGTAGGTAAGGAATATCAATCGGGGGAGGGCGTCGTTTAGATAATTCTAATTATATTTTTATTGACTATTTTTTTTACTAACCGAGATTTCGGCAACAACGGAGGGTTGACCTCTCATTCGCCTTTACTTACGAACGCGTGTGGAACCGGAGATCGCGTCTGGTCTGTGTTAACATTTTAAAATGTTCGACCCCGAGAACGGATTCCGGTCTAATGACAAGGCTTGTGTGCGGTGGATGTAGAGGTTATCGAAAGGAAGGCGAAACATCCCCGCGACGGTCGGGCCGTTTCTCCGATGCATCCCGATCCAATCACGATTTTTCCTCGAGAACAAATTAGTACCGTATGAAACGTGTGTCTCTCAGTGAACGTTGTGCCTATCCGAGTACAAGAATAATGTGCTGTTTACCGGTTTATGTAAACGAGTAACTTTGTACCGCCGCCGTTTCAACGCAATACCAAGTGTACAGCAGTCGGCGACCGCTTTAATCCGTTCCGCGCGCGTTCCAATAACGGTCGCCACTACCTATAATGCGTACAGTATGTTTTGCATCGTGCGTATGGTCCAAACATTAATCTAGGTAGATTTTTTTCTCGTACGTTCAAATGAAACGTTCATTTAAACGTTTATTTATTATTGTCGTTTGTTATTATTGTGCGCCATTCGAAAATTACTGCTAGTTCACAATGTTTTAGCTAAGCTCACAAACCGTATTACAGTTAGTCCGTAACAGAATAAATGATATCCACGGGTAACTCTATACAATGGATCGCGTATCTATCAGAATAATCGCATGCGTCACTGCAGTGTGTATGACCTGGACTACTTCGGGGTATTTTTTTTTCGCTAAGACTATAAAGAAATACTAGGACATGGGTTGATTTTATCATGTGTTCAGATTTATATACCATTGTTTATTTGACAAAAAAAATAAATAAATAAAATAATAAAAAGGAAATCGAAAGCAATTTTTATCAATTTTAAATGGAAAAATTTGTAATAAAAAAAGAAAACATTGATTTTATAATATTATTATTATTATTATAATATTTATATTCGATATCGCATAACAATTATTGTTAAATATCATAACAGCAGATTTATATTAGAATTAATATAATGCAACTTTAAAATATTAATTTCCTTTTTTTTATCTTATTCAATTGATGTAGGTCATTATCAAGTTACTGGACATTAATAAATACGATTATGCTACTGCTGTAAACGTTTTTTATTTGCTTTACTCATTTGTTGGTTTTTAAACCGTTTTACTCAAAATGCGTGAAAATATTTTCGAACGTGAGTATTAGCAGATTATTCTTACGTGTATATTTTATCCCGTAGACCTTGTTTTGTTTAAAAAAAAAAAAGAATTTAACTAGCGTATATAATAAATAATTTTCGAAAAATGATCGTAGATTTTGTTAGAAAAGAAAAAATATCACATATGGTACGTTTTACGGTCGCAGTAAAACGGAGCAAAACAGAGAAACCGTTGAAAACAACACCGAGCGAGACGAACCGTCTT
Source organism: Sipha flava (assembly GCF_003268045.1). Classification (NCBI taxonomy): domain Eukaryota; kingdom Metazoa; phylum Arthropoda; class Insecta; order Hemiptera; family Aphididae; genus Sipha; species Sipha flava. The sequence continues at coordinate 172,802 of NW_020273567.1, read as the reverse complement.
CGATTTGAATCGTGCTCTATGAGATTTATTTGAAATTCGGTAATCGAGTGGTAACGTGTGATCGGGCTGTATTGGTGCACGGACGAAAACGTAAAAGACCCTGTGAAATCCCGTGCGTGGAAAACAAATAAATCCGAACGAACACGCCGACCATAGCCGTTTGCTGACCCGGCTCATGGAATAGGCGACATAGGCTTACGCGAAGGGTGGCATTTATTTTTTTTAAACTAAAGATGATTCTTAAAAAAAATATTACAATTCCTAGTAGCTAATCATATCAAATGATTTGTAGTAAAAAATTTGACTATAAATTGTTTTGTTTTATTAGTAGTGGTTTATTGGTCATTACAAATGTATTGAACTAATCGTAGTTGTCAATTTTACTTAAATAAAAAAAATTAATTCAGAATAAAGTCTGTTTCAGTGTTGCTTATACAAAACAAATATTTGACGCAGTGTTTACGTGTAAGGGGCGGCAAACTTAAGCTTGCCTAGGTGTGAGTAAACAATTGAGCCGGTCCTGGCCGTTTGTGGCGCGTCTCAATACAGTGGGCATGATTTCCGTGCCGTACATGCCGGAAGGATCGCGGTCGAACTGGGGATCCGATGGACGGTCACCGCAGCGATATTCGAATTATTCAAATTTCGACCACAGAATAATAGTACCTAATAATAATAATAATAATACGGTTTACTGTGCGTGCCTCTCACGACCACGTCCTGCGTCGACGGCTCTGGCGCGTCCTGCGTCCTGCGACGAGCGCACGTTGTCTGCGTCGTACAGTCTAACTGGAAGGCCATGCGCGATGGCAGGGTCGATCGCGTTAGGCCGAAACGAAATTCTTCACGGGGGGGAGCCGGTGACCGCCGCATAATCGGCTTATGGCGGATTACAAGTACTCCGAGGTGTTACACCGGAACGACACGGGCGCTTTTATGTATGTTATTATTATTATTCATTGTTGTCGTGTACGATAATGTACGCTAAGTATACGGCCTCACGGTTTTAGCCCCTACCGCAGTACACGAATCGTCTGCATGGGCATATTTTATTGCGGGGCGACGGAGCGGTCGCCCCCCTTAAATTCGTATTTAAGGAATTGATTTTTATGTGAGATACACATTTCAAATTTTTTTAATGTAGATCATTTTATAACGAAATCAAATTACGCGTAGCTGTGAATACTGAATTGGGCTTTTTTTCGGGTCCATACTTAGTGAAAAATCAAATAAAACACAAACGTAACTTTCAAAACACATACAGGTGTTAAAAAAGAACTACACAAAAGTCGATTTTAAGTGACGTAAGATTAAAAAAAAAATAAAATATGAAGAATTCACCTAATTTAAATATTACCAAAAATTTTACTTGTAAATTTTGAGCCCGAATTAAAGAAAAAAGTTGAGTCCCCCCACCCTAGAAGTAAGTCTAAATACGCCCCTGATCGTCCGTAACACCACGGGCTCGTTAATAACGGACCGCGACGGTCAGCGTGTACGAGTTTAGGCATACTTTTTTTATTTAATTTATTTATTTTTATTTTTATACAAATATACCGATAATTGAACAACGCGTTCGTGCGCGATTGTTTCTCCATCCCGTCGGAGTAGGATTTATTCCTCCTTCTCGGCGTGCTACTCGCAACCGTTATCGAAAGCAGTGAAAACATCGACTTGATATTCTAATCAAATTATAATAGCATACTACCAACACAATAGTCTTTATATTATTCCAATGAACGTTCGTCAGATTGTACGAAAAGAAATGAACCTCCTTAAGCTATAAAAAAAAAACACACACACCAAACTGCTTCAGGTAGCACGGTCATCTCCGCGTGGTCCATTATATTTCATCGGCTATGATTTATAACGGTATCGCGACCGGCCCAACAGTAATTATTATAAATTATCGTTACGATATTTCCGCTGAATTACCTTTGTCAAAATAACAAACAACTGGTGCAAATTATGTCTAGTATTACGTTTTTATTTTACACGTGTACAAAAATATTATTACAATATCAGAGTGTTCACAACAAGTGCATATTTTTCTAAGGAAAATAAAACCGATGGAAAAAGGTTAGATAATAATAATAATAATAATAATAATAATAATAATATAATATTACAAACATAATATTTAATAATACAGCCGAGTCGATTTCTGCGAACGTCGATAAGGCATGTGTGCCCGTATCACGGATACGATCGGTTGTGATGGATGACGCGAACACCGGACGAGGAAAAGGAGTAGGAATAGGCGGACGGGACCGTGTTATTATTTTTGTTTACGCATACCGATAGCGCAATTCCGGAAGAGTTGAGCGGAAGTTACCGGGATCGGTACGAGATTACGTCAGCAGTCTCAAGAGTAGAACATCATCGGTTCGTGGCACATCTGGTCCACGGACGAGGGGTAAGTCAGCGGCCCGTGGTTGTGCCAAGCGGTCGGCTGTGGCCAGTGATTGGTTAGCGGGTACGGGTCGCAGTACGAAGGGTCGGGCCACGTCCTATCGTTGGCCGGCTGGTGCTGGTGCTGGTGATGACCGTCCTCCTGTCTCTGGAACCACCTGGAGTCCGGTCGGTAACCACCGTGGTCGTGGCCTGCGTACTCGTCGACAGCGGCCACCGTCGTGGCATGATGACGGTGAAGGAATTGGTGATGGTGGTGGTCGACCCGTGGCTCTTCGAAGTAACCGGAGTCGTCCAAGCAGTGAACGGACGGCGATTTCTTCACGGGCGTCGAGGTTGCCAGAGCCGTCGGGGTCGGGGTCGACGGTGACGGTTCGGGCACGTCTGAAGCGCAACCACCGGGTTTCTTCTGTTGCGCGAGCGCGCACGTGCCCGTCGACGAAGTGATCTGGAAACGAGAGCAAACCGTCGTTATAGCAAAGGGTCAGCAACGGTTACAATGACATGCATCGAAATCGTCCGAAAAACGAGTGGCGCACGCAGAAAAGTTCGAAAATATTTAGTTTGTATTATTCCGAATGATGACTTCACGTAATGTTGCGTTGGGTACATACCGCGCATTTGTCGTTGAAATTTCAGGAAACCAACGGAAGTATTTGTTGCATACAATCATCAACAGCACTATGAAAACCGTGAAATGTTACTAATTTCTAAAATCTCTCCACTCATTGGGTCACGATATCTTGGAAGATTTTTTTTTTCACAAAAACGTTGAAAAAAATATCAATCTCAAGAAAAGAACTAAATAAAACATTATTTTTAAAATGTAACCCGTCGATAACATAATACCGGGGAATAACTGAAAAATATAACACGAAATACAATTGTGGAACACCTACTTCTGTTTCATATTACGGCTAACTAACGTTTATTCAGAATGCCGAATGCGTAAAACGTACGTTATTACTCAGGGGTTCGGATTTTATAGCATTTGCAATTTATTACAGATTAAAATAACAAAGAGAGATTTTATTTTATTTTGCTATTTTTCGCATATTTTCAAATTTTTGGTACTATTTTTCGCTTATACGCATAATAATATAATTTTTTATTAATAGTTTTTTATATATATTTTTTTTATATTGGATAAAAAATAGTATTAATTTGTGTATAATAAGAAAAATTTCCCAATTTTTGTTTTTTTTGTCAAAAGTTTTTAAATTATTAACAAAAGGTCATATTAGTATTTTTATAAATTTATTGATTCATCAAATTATATTATGGTATAATTGTAATAATTCAAAATATAAAATAAAATATTAGTAAGAGATAATAATTTGAATTTAATTTTGATTTACATTTCTTTAACTTTTTTGTTGCTGCTTCTTTATGTTTTTATGGAATATTTTATGGTTTTTTGGTCTTACCATATTTTAGTATTTTTTAATGTCATAAAATCCAAACCCTGTTTATTAGTCATTAAAATACTTCAGGTTTTGAATGATCCATTAAAGTAATTAGATGAAAACAAAAAAACGAATAATGATACATTCATGTGTCTTATTTAATATTAAATTAATTATTTATTTGAAAAAATCTCGTTGATTATTTTTTTACGTTTTAAATCGATTTATGTTAAAAATATAAGTTATAACCACTTACCTTATTGCCTTGTTGACCGATGCTAACCGTCACATCACCCATGGTTAACATAAGTGGTTGGTTTTGATCTAAAGGCGATTGTTCGGTGGACTCAACGACTTGTAGAGTGTGAGAAAGTGCCCAAATATAATTGTGTGCGAACCTCAGTGTTTCGATTTTCGTCAATTTTGCATCGTCGGGGTACGTAGGCAAAACGCATCGCAGTCTGTCCAGGGCTTCGTTCAACATGTGCATCCTGTTCCGTTCCCTGTCGTTGGCCTTCATGCGACGGTGTTTTCTAATTTTAATCAGCTGAATGAAAAAATCAAATAAAATCTTATAAATGTTTTGGTCTTTAAAATGAAAATTATATTTTAAAACATATTTTCAACCGTTATCTCCGTACTCGAAATGGCCGTCCCCAATTCATTTTAATCGCGGCACACTACAGTATTTCACGATTTTTTATGATAACTTACCTGTGTTGGACTACGTTCTCTTGTTCTTCTTTGACGGCGTTTTTTCGGCTTCACTTGCAGATCTTCGTCGGCTAAGCTCACCGATGACGCGAAACCCTCCGAGCCCATGGTGTCGTCTAACGAAAACGCGGCTTCGTTTTCCGAATCAAAACTCATCTCGAATCCTGAATCGGAACCGTCAAGACCGTACAAACACTTCGGATCCATGGTCACCAAGAGACTGGTTGTTACAGGCACACGCGGCTGGCCCGACCGTTGCACCCTCGTCGCTGCACCCGGCTGGGGGTGGGCGGACCCATCGTTTCGCTATTGGACAAGTGCAACACCCTCGTATCCGACTTCGTTGCGTGCATGGGGTGGGAGTTGTTGAAGCAGCAACCGTTTTCGGGTCGGCCGAGTGTGCGTGTGTGTTTATATTTAGTGATTGCGAATTTTACGCATTTTATTCATAAAATTCGTCTCGACACATAAACCGCTTTCCGCGGACACATCTGTACCCAACGCACTAACACTTTCGAGAAAACCAGAAAGGGTTAAGTCAGAAACATGTATATTTTTTTTTTTTTTTTTTTTTTTATTCCATGTACATACTCTTTTTTTATACCGTAGCAGTGTTATCGATAAATCAAATGTTAGTGATACAGGCTGTGTCGAAATGATTATCGTCGGCGCGCGCGCATTGTAGGTACGTACTATACATTCGTGATACAGTGCAGTGAGTGGAGTAGAATATTGTGAACGCTTCGCGCTATTCCGATATTACCTAAACTCTGTATGAAATCAAATTAAAGCCTTTACCATCATGTGTACCAGCGACGAGGTAATAAATTATAGATTTTTCATCACCAATATTATCGAAATGATCGGTGGGTGAGTTAAAGGGGCTGTTCTAAAGCTTCTTTAAGAAGGGTGAATAAAAACATTTACGAGTGATGTATAAAGTGCAACGGAGAATCGACTACAATTTCAGCAATTTGTTCAACAAACAAGGAAAAATGATAACCTTTTATTTAATTTAAAATAAAAAAATGCTTCAAGTGTTGGAAAATATTAATTATAATAATAATTTATATTTTTTTTTTTTCATTTGCAAATCAATTAATGATTCCTTCTATACTTACAATAATGTCTAAACATGTGTGCAATAATCGGTAGTTGATCCATCTTTCGTCTATTTTTGATATTAACCATGTTTTTAAACTACAAATTAAATATTTTTTTATCAAAAATATTAAATCAATCCGTGATGGATAAAGAAGTCCGAGGGGAGGGGAGATACCTCTCTGGTATGGTGTACAGCGATTGTATTACCCCGAATACAATGACATTCAATACGAAGGCATGTGCGCACGTATGTGTGTGACATAAATAAAGTCTGTACGATTATTTTAAAGACGACATAAAAGCAGTTGCTAATAAACACGTTCAAACGTATTGCGCGGAAACCCATGACGTTGCCCATCAGTGCATAAATTAAGTGACTAAATCAGCCTAGCATAGAGATGGTGATAATTACAACTAATGTACACACACACAGATTTTAAGCTCCACGGCCCATATTATGAAGCCCGTTATTAAAACGTTCCGGATGAAATTTTTTTCCGCACAAATGTATTGGTCCTAACCTAGCGGTGTCTGCGGACCAGAAAATATCCTAAACGTCATACGTATCGAGAGAAGCGCGAACACGGTTCAATTGTTGTAAATTATAATTTGTTTAATCACGTGGCGTAAATCCTCCGATCGGTGTACTGAAAACAAGTTTTTGGTTTCGACAAATATCTAGTAAAACAAAACAAAACGTGTGTAACGTTCAACCGTTTAGAAATATTTCGATAAACTCTTACTGTTTTTCGGTTGGTACTTTTCGTGAACGTATAGTTTCATCATCGATCATTAGCAATTATTAATGTTTGAAAATCGACCGAAAGCCAAGAAAAAACTCCTCCAAAAATAAGTTTACAACGAAAGTTCTTAATGGAGGACATTAGCGGTGGATTTAAAAACGTTCGAAATTGAAAAAAATAATTGTTTATAATTTTACATTATATAAGTTTTACTTGAGAAACTTACAAGCGTTCACTATAAATAATGTGTCCGCTTTGAAGAAGTTTCCATTAATTAAAGTGTATCCTTTAGCGTGTCGTGGTTAAATTATAGATTTATTCGAATTCTGATCTTTGGAAATTTATATAGACATATACTTAAAGACTATATTTTTCAAAATAACGATTTATTGTTCTTCTTTAACAGGCAGATACTACCGAATTCATAATACAGGATGTTCCGCTGGGATATACACAATTTTATGTTCGATTGTAATAACATTGTTAATTTTTTCATGAGACACTCTGTACGCGGTCAGTAAACTGTACACCGTTAACGTCCAATGCAATTAATACATACACACATCCTTCACGTGTCTGCAATATTATTTTGCTTACTTTATATGATAAATGACTTACGTGCGTACATATATTGTTCACGTAATGTAAGTCTTGCCGTGTTATTTTCAATGATGCGTGTTTGTACCATGCGAACATTTCGCCTCGAGTGGCATTGTTACAATTAAAAAAAAAAAAAAAACACTGATCCGTGTAAAACTACCGTTATATACATATAACGCTGTTATACTACGTTTCAGGATACGACTGTGTAAAGAAACTGTTTTAATAGAATATCTTTTCGGACAACGAATATTGTATGTAACCTATGGCAGCAAAAATATACACCTACCGATTAGCGTTTATTCTCAAGAACTCCGTTCTCGTGTTTATAGTTTACCGTTGAATTATACCGAGTGTGAATATTACGTTTAAAATAAAAAAAATTAATATATTATAACCGTACACGAATAAGGTATCATCATTCGTTATAACAAATCGAAAAATAACAATGATAAAAAAACCGTATATTGTGTCATTAATATCGTAAACTTAACGAAGGTCTACGGGGAAAAACGATGGTAGCCAGAAAAAGATAATAATCCGATAACTATACCGTGTCGTTTTTTTTGAAAAATAAATTTAATTTTTAATTTTTTTTTATTCGTTTTATCAATAATTAGTCTTTATTAGCCACAATTGAGTTTTTTGAATTATTTCATACCCTACCGCTTAGTTTTTTTAGTTTTGAAACTTTAAAACTGCAATAATAAACGGTTTAGGATTATGGACTGTTATCGTTACTCTCCGCACCCTTTCAAATGTTTCTAACGCGTTATAGAAATCGCTTTCTCTTAAATACACCTTTATGTGTTCATTTCGTTCTCAATATATTATCAATATATTTAATTCTATAGAATTAAAACGGAGTACGTTTTTCGAATTGGAAAACTGTTTCTGGAGACTGTTGATTTGTTGATATTTGTCTTTTGTAAACGGCTATTTTACCGATTATTTTGTATACATATATTAGCATCGGAGATTAGGCAATAGTGAACGTGATAGCGTTCGAGCTATTATATTCTACTTTCGGAAGTTCTAACAGAATTTCCGTTTTGCACCGTCGCGTCGAATCCCCGGAGACGGGTGCGGGCAGAAAAAAAAAATACTTTTTGCTCGTGTATTGTATTTTATGTATACGGGTTGTATACGTATATTCGTTTACGTGTATAGATTTTGGGGCTTCACAAACAACCGGAACAAAACGGGTTCCATTGAAAATAAAAGGGTTGGTAAATTATTAACTGGACCCTTTAGGGGTTTTTCATTTCAAAGATCACTCTCCCTATTTCAATGCGTAAGCGTTCTATTTTTATTTTTTTATTTTTATTTTTAGTTTTTGTTCTTTTCAAAACGTACACTCCGCGACAATGTATCCGTATACACATCTCGCATAAAGCAGTCCGCGCACCCGGCCCAACCATTAGCGCGTCAACAAGGCATTACAAGTCGGATTATCGTTTATTTACTTATCGGTCGAATCAAAAAAATATGACTGGACCGTAAAGGTTTTTTAGTTTTACCGTGTCATCGGTTTGTTCATTAAACGGTCGTTTATATCACCGCTCGTATTATTGTCTGCCACGCGACCGAGTACATTTGGTTAAACGGTTTCCGACCCTGTTCGCGTGTAATGTTTACGTTTTTCCGCAGAAGATCGCTGTACGAACGGCAGACCTGTTACACGTGAACACAAGTTACGCAATCGTATCGGGCAGCTCTTCGCTCTCGCAAGCAGTTTACTTTTTCAAGAGATCGTTGCGTTCGACCTACTGCCGGTCCACGCGACGTTGTCGTGTTGACAAATCCATTACCCGAAACGTCAATGGCGTTCATGAGACGAGACACACTTTTACTTTCAGCTCGCAACAATTAACAGCGTTCGTCTCCGTCAATGCGTCGGCAAAGAATTGCTAATTAACGTTGACGGCGACGGGTCGCGAAAACGTACATACACAGCAACACTGTACGAATAGGCACCAGAAGTGAACGCGTCCGACGCGACGCGTTTATTTCAATTCTCCGTTCGAATTCGGTGTGTTCGGTTTTGAAAATCGACGTAAACACAATTGATGGAATTGTATTTTTTAATTCACATACTTCTTATGCCGTGCGCAGTTGAAGCAGTGCTGCTTTGGATTACTACGTACAACAACGCGCAGTTAGATGAAGTTCAAGTTTAGCTGTGCAAAACGTTCGATATTTTTTTCCCAGCGCGCAAATCAACGGTTCGCTTGGATTAAAACGACTAGAAAATTAACTGCATTGAATGAGATTTGATCGTGACTATATTTTTTCATGGACACTATACGTGAAAAACGAGTTATTACGAACAATAATGATGAATACGAATTTGTCCGTGAGCAACAATTATTTTTATTTCAAACTGACACATTGATCGCAGCTCACTCTGCGGCATGTTTATTTTTCATTTCTATCGAGTCCCATTAGAAAAATATTCAAACCTAATCCGTCTCAAGTGTTATGGTTATAGTTGGTCGACAAATGGCATTTGCGACGTGAAACGTGCAATTATTGCTTTCAGATCACATTAGTGACGTCAAATTTTAACGTGACTAACCAGTTAAAAACTTGTTTTTTTTTCTTTGCACGTTCATCGTGAAAAACTAATTTGAAAGTTATAAATCGACGAAATGCGAAATCGACAGGTGACCGTTCTATATACATAACCGATGGAAAACGTTGAGCAAAAGTTTCAAATCAATACGTAAGTAAACATTATTGTTCGGCAGAATAAACCGATAGGTGGAGATTTTTTTTTTTTGTAAAAGATTCATTCGATGAACGCGTTCCTCAATTGCATCATTTATCGCTTCGATTGACTGTCCAAATCAATTGACATGCCACGCCACGACTGTGTGTTTAAAATGTGATTGAACCGTCGACGTTTCGATCGGGATGTGTGCGAAGTCTACAAGTTTTTGAAAATAAACCGTAGATGTGACGTTTAGGACCACTCATGATAAAATCACTGCCCGTATCACTGGCACTGATGTTTTAGCATTCCCAGGTCATAAACTCATCACTTTCAGCTCATTTGGAGCTAATAATATTACTCGAAGACGATTGTTTTTGCGCTTTTGAAAATTAACTTATTCCAGTTGGTACTGGTATTTACATGTTCACTTGTATTTATGTCACAATAAATCACAAATACGAGATGAGTAATGTCAAAAATGTATCGATTCGATTCACATTGTTAACACTATGGGGGACTCCCTTATCCGGTTTGTTGTGTTTTCTTTTTTTATAACAATACTTCGACGTTCGTTCGTGTTTTGACTTGTAATTTTGTTTTTTAATGAATGTGGGTCACTCGCTGTAGCTGTGGGGAAGGGCCACCTACGGATTAAATCGTTTTAACGTTCCCAAATTCTGGACTGAATGTGCGCCCATGGCTGGGACTTCGCGCACTCCTTCAACGTATTTGATACGAATCGCCACCGATTCGTTGAAGTGGTTTTTTTCGAGCAGAAGTCACGATCGCTATAGTCAACTGCAGATGACGTTTTCGGGTTGTTCAGCATAACGACACATTACCGTTACAGTTGTTTGTTTAATAGTATCATGATTCTCTCGGCTCGTTCGTGTCGAAACCGTGACTGCGCGACTCGTACGTGACCCGTACACACTACACAGTTTCACACCTGTTGATTGCGACTAGAACGTTGGTTTATCTGGCGAACCGAAACTGCGTATGTTTGACATTAAATCGAAATCATCACGACGGAACAACGGCAAAACGATGTTCGGAAAAATAAAAATCGATGCAACCAAATCACATCGAATCGGCGCAAAAGAAAAATCGCGTCGTGTATTCGACGCATTCCACTCCGGTGCTTCAATTCACGTAATCGCTGGGCATTAAACAATATTTTACCGCTGCAATTCGTTTGCGGACATTTAAATTTTTTTACCTGAAAATCGACGACTCGTTTGAGCACGACGAAATCAATCGTCTACTTGAAAATAGATAACTCGTTTGCGCAAATTCACAGACATGACACGTGTATACATATATCGTCACAGACTGCAGTACAAATTATCAAATATATTATCTTATAATCGACTGTGTAGACTGTAGATTATATAAATTTGGATTTTCCAGACAAATTTTAGTAAAGTTTCGGTAGGAATAGACTACGTATGTATATATATATAATATTGGTAGTACTTTTACGTGTTGGATCATGTAATAAAGATAAGCCGTGGTTAAACCTAATCGCTGTTAAGCTTTTTATATATTATATAAACTGTTATCATAGCATAGTGTGATGATGTATTTTATATACATACACAAGTTAAGGAAAAATATTAAATTTAAATTTTATTTCATATAGCATTTTGATTTTAATGTTAATTATTACTTATTATATTATAAAGGTATATCCCGGTATATTTCTTACTTTTCGCTATTAATGTTTTCACTGTTCAAATGTTTCGCGATTTTAATTGGTACCCATATCGGTACAGTGGTGACTAGTGTGTTGACGACGTAAACTTTAATATGACGTAGAAATTTCTAATATTTTTGAATTTCGGTGAGGAAAACGATGTTTTAATATTGATAATAATAAATTTAGTGAATATCGTGTTTTAATGAGTAGATGTTCAAATTTTAGATGCACTATTAAAAAATGTCTTGCGAGTGTTATTGTTAATAAATCAAACAAAATAATAAAAGTAACCAACTCTGATAATCATAAGGAGTATAATAAGCAAACGAGTTCTGACACTAGGGATTTTCGTCACAGGTAGCCAAAATATATGTGCGCAATCGAGTTGTGCATTTTTGCGCAAACGAGTTGTAGCCATATTTTACTAGAACTGCCACGGTTTTCCGTACGACGCGAAATATTGTGCGCGATCGTCTTTTAGATGATTTCGACAAACTCTTATGGGCTCCGTTAATAAACCGAAACGAATACTGCGCGGACCAGTGACATACTTTGCCGACGTTTTCCTTTTCAATCCATCGCGTTCGCCGGACAAGTCCACCGCCAATATTTTTCTTCGAGCTGCATTTGTGCTTGAAAACGTACATTTCTGACGAAACTACTCTACGACTCGGAATACTTCATACCAAACTCTATAATTTAAACAACAATATATTACACGCCGCCGTGGGCAATCACTCGAACGTCTCCGATCGTGACTGATAGGAGTCTCTTTAAACGTGTAATTCTTTGGACATAACATAACAGTGCCGTTCGGTGAACTTTGATACAGCATTATGCTTGTGTGTTCTTACGTATGCGTGCGTACGTATGGCTACGAGAATCGCCCGTAATAATTATTGTGGCTGTGCGTGTAAATGCCTAGGTGGTCATGAATGGACACGGAAGGTTCAAACAATAAGAGTCAAGTCGATCTTGGCTTTTTGGATTTGAATCTCCGTTCGCTTTATTTTTTACTTTAGTCTCAATAAACTCGATGAATAACATGAGAATGTTTTTAATTAAATTCCAATCAACTGTTGAATTTATATGTACTTTTTAATTACTTTTTTATGTGCCACGCTTTTGAAATATTTTTTAATCTAAGAATATTAGGTACAATGAAAGCTTTAAATAAGTTATGACAATCGAATTAAGTAGGTTATCGTTACAATTATTCTTGTTTACTAAAGCAATACGAAAAGGCAATACGAAAAGTATTATTTTTCAATTTTTTCAATTTTGATGCCTTCCAACAAAGTACATTTTTCTATAACTTCATTTCCACTCTAATAATAATTAAATTAAGTATCAAATTAATAAATTATGTTATTTTTTTTTTTTTAATTTTGATTAACTCTCAACTTGAAAAAATATAAAAATACCGATTTATCTCATTTACATTTTTTTCCATACCAAATTAAATCAGTTGAAATAAAATAGTGCGTTCGTTGATTATACGTAGTTCAGGTTTATTGCATTTTTTTTTTTTTTTTACATCATCCGTTTTTGTAGATTAATTGTTATTTCAGCGACTCCGGACTATTGTTACTAATAATCTATTTGTTTTTCCAAAAGCCAACAATTTACGAACAATAGCAATTTTTTTATTCGTGGATTTTTTTTATCATTTAATCTTAAATAAATATCAAATTCAAATACTATTCATTCACTGACTGATCGTTACATCTCAAAAACTTTTAACACATTAAATTGAAACCGTAGCAGTGAGTCATCTAATTCTTTAGATGTACAATAAGAAAGGATTTTTCGAAAGTCACATTTGTCGAAACAGTATTGGGATAGATATATAAAGTTTTTCCCTTTTTGGTTAATCAAGGAAACACTTTATTTTTTTCAAAATTTGGATTTTACAAATTTTATAGACTGCGATATAAATGTTAATTAATAAAGTATATATAAAAACAAATATGATTTTAATATATGACGACTGCGCACTTTTCTAAAAATGTTAGGTTTAGGATTAGTATTCACTCTAGTCTGAAATAGTAAAATATCTTTCGGGTGATTCACCTAGTCATATATAAAAACTGGTCGTGATATTATGCGGGTCGTTTGCGGAATGATGGATTCGGAAGCAAACAAAGCGTAAAACTACCAACCGAAGCTTTTATCACGTTTTCGACTTGAATGTATGAGCGTACGTTACGCGCATGTGTATGTGTGCAGTGTTGAACACATAAAAAAGAAAAATGGAAAAAGGGCGTTCCAGACCGTTGAACCTAACAGCACCTGTCAAATACTACCCCCGCGACACAACTCTGATTTTTAGTCCGAACAATAATATACGGTAATAGCTCCGACACCGTCGCCCTCGAAAAGCCATTCGGCTGTGACTTCAAACCCATTGCACCGGATATGAATTATATAGTGATTTATATTATTATTAATTTCTAACATGATACCATGGTTTCTTGGAAAAACAAAAGGATCTATTGTTTATCGCTGGAGTTCTTCGCGCCAGAGATACGCGAATTGCCGCAGACATTTGGACTGCAGTCGACCGACTGAGATCATAACAATACTTCGTGTTTCGAAGTATATCTAGTCCGTAAACGCATGGTACCTATGTGGAAAAACTCAATGGCGAAGAGAAAACGTTTGTGTTGCATACAGCACATAAGTACTTACTTTTAGCTGAAAATCGGTAAAACTTACGTTTCAAATGCGATACATACGTTTGCATGTCATATTTCAACACCATCGGACGGCGACCAACGGTGGTTTTGTTATCGCAATATTAACGATAGATATCTTATGAATTAAGTTTCCATTGAAATAATATTATACCTCCAATCATTTTTTATGAACTGTTGTGGTATACCTACGTGGTCAGCACCGCTTCACGCAAAACCGCAGCAAGTGTGCATATTATTAAGTCAGTTCATATGAACACATTCAAATAGAATCAGATACGCAATGTTTAAATAGCTGTTCGTTATATATATATATGTAGTATCAGACGCTTTTATTATTATATTAATAAAATCGCTTGATCCAAGGTTGTTCAGAGGGCTCTTGAACAACTATCCTGGACGACATTAAATATATACGTGAACATTACGATTTATTCTAACGATATGCAACGTGTAGTTTACTAATAAAATTTTGTTGAACACTCACATGCTTTTTAAAATATCACTCATCTTTAGAACTGCATCCATCGGCTGAACAAAACTATTGGAGGGCTCGTCATCCTTAAACCTCATTTCATAAGTATTCATACAACAGTGTTAACATTCCTCGCAAAGTAAATATCGAAAACTGTTTAGATAATGTAAGAATTGAACGATGCTGGGATGAAATCATATAACTTTTATCACACTTTATGTGTTTCTCAGTCATCATCTGCAGGTGTTCTTTTGTAGTTTATATCTAAGACGGTTAAATTACTTTTGTATGATTCTGGTCACTGGAGTTTGTTTATAGGGCTGTTATTCACATTTATATTGATTTTCTGTACTTTTTGTATATGAAATGTTCTATTTCCAAATATTATAATCAGGCTGTTGTTCTATTTGAATATAAATAGATTTAATTAAATGTTATCCAAAAAAGATATTATCTCTGTAGTTGAATATTATGTATCTAAGCTATATGTTTATTAAATGCATCCGTTTTTATTTGTGTGTGTAAACTATTTATACGTTATAACGCTAAAAACATGATATAATGCATATTATCGATATTTTTTAGAATTTCTTAACGGCATTATACAAGTACTGAAACATTATATGAATATTTTTTCATTTATTTATCTAAGCCATAACAAATATGTATGTTTATATCAGTGTATACTAACTAATTTTTGTTAAATTAAAAAACGTCTTCAAATTAAATTCGTTTTTTTTCATCCGAAATTTGTTAAAATGTATCTTAAATTTTACACTCATACTAAGGACATCATAATGATACCTATATTTACTCATGTGAAAATAACCGTGAATTTATTGTAACCAATATGTACAAAGTTACTGATGCATAATAATGATAAAAATGCATTGATAATTTTTCTAGAAATATCATCATCTAAAGGAGTATGTGTGACCTCGACCGGATATTCGTAATTTAAAAATATATAGAGTTCAAAAAAATGTAATTATTTAAGACGTATTTAGGTGTACACTTAAAAAATAATGCGACACTGCAAAGCTACGAGTATATTCAATGTAGTCTATAGATTAATTGTATTTTGTGTCAAATTAATGTTTTTGATCATCATTAAAGTCTAACAATTACAATGGAACTGTAAACGTGAAATACACTTTATTTTAATTTTAATCCTATAACGGCAATTATAATTTTAAAACAAAATGTATGTGCGATTGATATTTTTTTTTTAGCTTTTTTACCAAAATAAAACAATAAGTAACATATTTTTAAAATTTAATCAATTTCCAATAATTAGAACATTTTTCAGAAACCTAGTTCCTACAGTATAAATCAACCCAAATAAGTGAGCAGACCTGCAGAGCGTAACAGAAATCTAGACGATCGCCAGGCAAAGTATAATTTGGTCATCTCAAGTGTCGGATATATACAATGGTGTATTTTATTAATATCAAACTAATCATTCCATTCGTCAACCGATTGCCAATAATATTATTGACCGTAATATATTTTTGTTTCTTTATGTATAAACATTTGAAACGTGAGTATTTGAAAAAAATATAAGGTTTCATCGTGTCGAAGAAATAATCGACATAATAATAACTTTTATTTTATTTTATTAGCTTTCGAACAATAATTTTAATATCGAACATTCAAACAGCCATTTTCCCTCCAATGAGTATTTTTTTTTTAAAAAATTACTTTTTAAAATATGATTTGATGAAGAATTTATTTGACGTTTGTGTAGATTCGATTCATGTCGAATAAATATAATACCAGAAATATGTTCGATATTGATTTAACAAAATCGGAAATTATTCATATACCTAACTCGTCAAACGAATTCCAATTATATCAACACATGTTTTACATACACTTGATTTATTGTAATGGTTCAGCGACGGCGGAAACCCAGGTAACATTTTTCTGAAGCCCTCCAAATATTTCTTATAGTATTTAAAAAAATTAATTTTATATC
This sequence comes from Sipha flava, assembly GCF_003268045.1. NCBI lineage: Eukaryota > Metazoa > Arthropoda > Insecta > Hemiptera > Aphididae > Sipha > Sipha flava. The sequence continues at coordinate 156,259 of NW_020273567.1, read as the reverse complement.
TCTAATTATAAACATAAAATATTTAATTTTATTCGATGTTTATTTAAAGACAAATAAACAATGGAACTTAGAATATGTTTGATATTGTTGAATGTAGGTATTACATGTTTATTGGAGTTAGATATTTGAACGCTAAAATTGTACTTTTAATAATGTTGGTTTCGAATAAAATTTTAATTTAACGCTGCCTTCGATGAGAAACTTAAAAATAATATGACCCGGTTAGGCGAAAAAGTTACATATCCCTTGACTTGAGATTAAAAAAAATATACTCGGGTTCAACAAAAAAAAAAAAAAACTTGTCCCTTCAACGTTCTTTTTTTCTTTACGGTTTGTTCTTATAGCCTTAGTTTTTGCTCATATTTCATGAATACCATTTATCGACGAACGCGTTAGCTGATTTCCATGTGAAATTTTAATGCATATTCTCGTAAAAACAACTGCAACACTACATAAAATTTTATATTGCTCCGGCACTGACGATCCGTTCGCGCATCAACATCACAAAACAAAAAACGATAATAATATTAATTATAATCGTGATAATACGATAATACAAATGTTAGCGTTGAACATGGTAACAGCACTAAAACGAACCGTAGGGGCGAAAGCAAAAAACATTTTTGAGGGGAGGGGGGGTTTGAAAAATGTAAAATATTCATAAATATTGTATAATTATATGGTATACAGAGCCTTTTCTTATTTGGCCCTTGCTATATTTTAAAATTATATCATACAATTTTAAAGTTTATTGTCTATACCAGTGCTTCCCAAACTTTTTCGACTCACGACGCCCTTTTTGATTTAAGGTTTTTTCAGGGCGCCCCTCTCTAAGTCATAGCATGACTAATCATAAGGAAAATGTTAGATCCGATAGTATTTCATGACGGCGCGGCGCCTTTATACAGACATCGCGACGCACCGGAGCACCGCGGCGCACACTTTGGGAACCTATGGTCTATACTTTAACTTATCGATATAATAATTGTTATCTATTATTAAACATCGTTAAATGTCTAAATATTATATTTATTTAAACGCATAGCTTTCAACCATAGCTGTTTATGCCACACTATTTAACTATATTAGTTTCTTCATATCATTCGTGTCGTGCTGTTGCGTGTGTTGAATTTATTATTTTCATATATATAAATGCTAATTAAAATTCATATTTTAATTGACCTTTCTTTTATTTTTTTCTACGCTCTAGCCCACTAGATTTTAATCTTCTAAAAATTGGCCCTCTAATAACTTTGAGTTGCCCATCCCTGGTATACATCAATGTATAAGCCACGGGAAACTTTTAAATAACTAATAATTTTTTAAATTTTTTTATTAGTAATACATTTGTAGGTTAGATAATTTATTTTTGTTCCTAATAGTACGGGGGGGGAGGTCAACCCTCAAATCCCCACCCCTGCGTTCGATCCCTGACAAACCGTGTCCGTGGCCGGGGACGAACGCGGCACGGATAAGTCGTGACTCGGGCTGTCACCAAATAAAAACTAAAAAAACGAACAAAAGTTCGCAAGTGGTCGAAAGGTGGAAAAAACGTCTCGTTTTTGACCGTTACGTAAAGAGTTGGGAATCGACGTTCGGATTTCAGCTGATGACACGGGCGACGGCCGGTCTCCGCGAAAAAGGGACTGAGAAAAGTCGAAAAAAGTCTTACGCCTGAAATATTTGCGTTTTCAAATTTGAAAATAAAATTTATAATATTTATATATTAAATTAACAAAAATTAAAATTATTGTTAAAATTGTTCAATGACCTGTTGTACTTGCATTGTGTTCCGTTGCATAAGCTCTCGTTTTATATTGTTTCTTCGATACTTTCCAACAACATGCGATGTTTAACTTTTACTCACTCTTATACAAGTAAAATAGGTGCCCATGTAATATATTTATATTATAAACCAAGTGTACTACGCATATAACACAATATATGTGTGGTCAAACTATTGGGTAGAAAATCTACATCGCATATGGATATTATGAATAAATATATATCACTTCGTAACATCATAAGTTAAACATATACATAAATATATATATATATATATGTATGTGTACTTTTAATTAACTTATGTTAAACATAAGTGGTTCTTCGAAGAGGAGATCTTCTTATTTTCTCCGTAGCGCTCTAATTTCAATAACTAAAAAGAGTACTTGAAAATAACGTTAAATTTCACCAAGAAAGCATTTATAATTCATTAAAGTGAACGAGATAATTGTGTTTCACATTTAATGAGTCCTAAACTATCCTCAAGACTTGGAAATTATTTTATCGATCAATGAAAATTCAAAACACACGATCCGGTCAATAGTGTATTTCGCATAGGTTAAAATTTTGAATCATGGCAGATCTGAGTACGCGACTACTAATGGCATTATTCATAAAATGTTTGCGATCAACTTTTCGCGTAAAGAATGTTCACCATTAATTCGTCATCGTTGTAGAACGGTTTTTCGAATGAAGTACGACGTGTAAAACATAATACGTATACATGGCACACGATACAATGAACAACACCCGGAACCAGCATCAAGTTAAGCGGTCGGTAATATTGTTTTCATTATTACGTTACGTGCATTCGCTGACCTCAAAACACGCGACTGCGGGCCTCCCGTTTGTTTTCGTCGCTAATGGGTAAAACATTAGGCGGAGTTGGGACGACAGAGATGAAAGAGAGAGTGAAATAGAGAGAAAAAGAGACAGAGAAAGAGCGTAAGAGATGCATAAAAAAACAAAAAAACCTTTTTTCCACGTCACACTCGGCTTTTGTGAAGAGCTCGGCCGCGCACGCAAATGCGCCAATAATGCGATTTAAAAACCGAAAATCGGAGCAGCTGCGCGTGCCGCGGCCACCCCGACGCTAATCAAAACTGGCAACCGTGACTCACTGCTTTTCCCGTGTTACAATAATATGTGTACGCGGCGGCGATATATTATCATCGTATACAATACCTATCGCGGGACACGGCTCTTGACTACAATGCGTGTACGGTTGACGGAGAGCTGTCGTCGTGCAATACGATATAATTACACGGGCATAGAGCGTTGAGTCAACATCGGAATCCGCTTGTTCGTGTCGTAAAACTATGTACTTATTGCAAGTGTTGCGTGTACAAACGGACCTCTGTTTAGTGTACTCGACGGTTGTTTGAAAAAAAAAATTCGTTAAATTTGAATTTCGTTAAAAATAAATACAATTTTTCTTTCTCGAACGTTTTATTGTACATAAAATGTACGCAGATAATATTATGTTATAATCTGTACACACATTCATGAATCGAACACCTCTCACTCACTCACTGGTTAGCAAAAACTATCACGCTGATTCATTTGTTGTGTCCGGACAAATGTACATGTTATTATGTACAGATGTAATGAGTAAGGATTTTTCGAGGATCGAAACTATTCTGGGCACTAGGATGAATGTGTAAATTTGTAAATTTTTTATTTTCACCAAAGAAACATTCGATTAAATTCAATACGTTGATTTTACATTATTTTACTATAAGTTAATACCAGGCATATGGAGATTAATATACGAGTGGCGTAATGAAACAAATAGTATTATAAATGATTCTATGCTTCCCGATTCCAGTTCCCAAAAAAACAACCCAATTCGTAAGCGTAGAACAATTATATGAATGCCGCACACGAATAAATAACATTTGATATAGAATTTTAGTATTATACACATTATGACGTGTGCAAGTGCCATATGCTTGTTATATATATACTTTTACTTTAGATTAATATTAGTGTTCACTTTGTAAATTACAATAGTTTAAAATTTACTTACTATGTACGAAAAGTCTTTATTGAAAATATCATGGTTTTATAAAAAAAATTGTTCGTGTACAGTTTCACTAAACTGTGGTTGAACTTAATACACATGTATACATTTGTTCGTGTCCCGTAACTTAATAGTGCGCATAAAACACGTTATTTTTTGGACTGTCTACCATCGCGTTTCGCAGCTCAGCGGGTGTGACGAGTCAAACCGTCGATGACGGTTAACTATATCGTATTATTTGTACGACATGATTTGTAAAATATAAATGGAAACTGTAATTAATTAGCGTTCGAAAAGGAAACAATTATTACATTATTATACGGATACATTATTGCGACCTATGAGTTTCAGTGTACTACATAGTTTATATGTGGTACGGCTCGCTGGTAAAAAAAAAAAAACATTTTTTGGTTTTCGTAGTATAATATTATCGCGTTTAATGGTCATTTAACTAATCACTATAATATTTAAATGAGTTCGAACCATATGATGCATAAGAAACTTACGGTAAATACAACGTAAATAGTTTTCCAGTAGTTCCTGTTTGAAAAAATGAATCGATTCGTTTCCTTTTTATGGTATCCATTAGATTACAACTATAATCATTTTTTTTTACATTTTTTTTTTTTTTTTTATTATTTTGAATTAACATGTTTCTGTGAGAATAATTTGAAAAAAATATGCGTGGGAATCAAGTTCCTAGGTCACCTACGCTAAGAAATGTTTGCAATCCACTTAGTACAACAATATCATAATTTATTATTCACTGGTCGCGTAGTGAATTTAAACCATGTACATAGTAGTTCATGTACACTCTGTCAAACCAGAAGCATTCTGCATTAAATTTTGATATAATTAAGAATTGTAATGATATTTTATCATTCGAGAACGTCACGTGTTAAAAATCAATAAATAATGGCTCTTTCGGTACACGCACAGAAAACACAATTCAAACACTAAGGGCTCAACTTAACGATACGTCATTGTCATCTAAAACCGACCCTCAACGAGACCGTCTTTGTTCAAATGACCATCCCGTTATGATCTCTTCTAGAACAAGTGCATGAAACCCTTTATGAAGCTCTTCATTGCAAGTTGGGACTGTCCATGTCAAATGTACCGAATGTCAACTACGCCGATTTTATTGCATAAAATAAAAAAATAAAGAATAAGTATGTGCACTTCGACTTAGTCGATTTCATTACTCAAGTTCAACGCAATCACAATATCTAAATAAAAATGCTACGCGAGATTCGAAGATTGTTCAATTTCAGTTCATTGAATCCCGTGAATGTTTCGTTCGACCTTACGCTATTCTTGTAATTTTCATAATTATCGGACTATTATATCGGATATTATAACATTAAAATATACACTTACAGATTGAATATATTTATAATTAATTTATTGTTTACGTAATATCCTGCCGTAGCAGTAGGTTGTAAATGTTGTAACCTTGGCTTTTCCAATACGATTTATCGAATGAACGTTTTAATGTCCGCATAAAGCACGTTTGCTAATAACATTGCGCTGTCGAACGAGAAAAACACTGAAATGTATTAAAGACGGAATACCGAAAGCGCAAACGGGTGAACAAAAAGCCGAGTATAATAATTTATTACGCGGATTCGATGGAGCTATTAATGTTTAACAATTTTATTGGAACGAATAATAATTATGAAGTTATGCAAACGTTTGGGTTAATATAATTTCGTTCGACTCATTATAACCCGTAGCTCTGCTGAAATGATGATTTTTGTGTAATAAATACGAATTTGTAACAATAGAAACGTTAACTTCGTCGTCGTGAACTCACACCGCTGACGCGTAGCAACTCTCGCGCAAATCTGACCGCGTTCGTCGCACACGATTTACATATAACGTCCGTTGAATAACCCGTATCCGTTTGAAAGCCGTACGATGTTCCGCTTCGCGCCGTTTCGGCATAGGCATATGTTGGCAATGTTGTCCAACGAAGATTTTCGATCATCATAAACCCGTCGACGTTACTCCATCGGTAACATTAGACGTGGCTAATCTCGTTCTGATCCGTGGAATATGAAATATCTAGTGGAATCGATTTGGCGCGGTATAATATCGATGACGAGAAATGCCGACAGAAGTATTGTATTCGAACCGAATTCGCGTTTGTTCGATTTTTATATAAAATCTAAACGTTGTAGTCGGTGTGGCACGATTTCAGTTAGTTTCTTGAGTAGGGCACAGTCGGATCGGATGTGCTCTTATCACACTGCTCACGGGACAGCTCGTTTCACCAACGTGCCGATTAACCTGGGCCGTAACAATCAAATATTACGCCCGGGGTGAAACTTCAAAATACGCCCTTAAGTATTTGAATTTATAAAAACAAACTCACAAAAAAACTGAATATTTTTTATAAACCTAATATAAATAATGATCTTTCCTTATTATTATGTAAGCGTTATTTAATTTTATTTAAATCAATAACTTATTAAAATATAAATATGCATAATAATTATGAGTAGATTCATAGGTACAACATAATAATATAAATACTAGTAAGTAATTACATAAATACATAATATTGCTTTTATTTATAAGTAACAATTGAATTGCAATTTTTTCATTTTTGCGCTCTTCCGGGAATTTCGCCCAGGGCGTAGGCACCTCTAGATTTCCCCCCCCCCTTCCCCCCGTTGATGCGGCCCTGCGATTAACACGGGGGGAGGGAGGAAGGTGACGTCAAACCAGTCCCGAAATCACTTATCGTTTCAGTATGTCCCAAGCACATTCGCAATACTATCGCTGACAATATACCACGTTGGTACTTATTATAAGCTTATCGTTCGTGTGTAAAACTGCACCGTACACTACGACGAAACGAAAGTGTATAGGAAAATACACGACGGTTTTATTACATCTGTCGAATCTTGATTTTAAACGATGACAACCAACGTGTTTTAGTGTGACAATGAAAACCCGATGGATATGAGCAGTAGTAGAGAACGAACAACGAATGCGTGCAAGAGTTTCCATTCGCAATTTAAATTGTGTTTTTATAAACCTTGTCCGGACATTAATTCATTTTGGCTACCATATACTCGTATAATCTATCTATAATACAATATTTCCTTTTACTAAAATGCAGAGAAAAATTAAGTTTAGAAGCATTTATGTATAAAACTTAATATTGAACTTGGGGCCATTTGATTAATCTATATTTTTAAAGAAATTTACAACAGAGAATAAAAAAATCATTTAAAATATTACACAGAAAAATAAAATAGTTTCGATTGCAATCGATACGAGAAAAAAAACAGCGAATCGATAAAGTATTTTTAATATCGTTGAAAAAAACAATACGAAAGTTTAATTTAAACTTTTAGAGTTTTTCTATACGATTTTCAAATGCCCGGGGCTTATTAAAACGCATAATAATAAAATATGTCGTTAAAATTCAATCGCAACGGAATAATAATTCTGTCTATCCGCTCAACGACGTACGTTATGGTATTGAAAATAATGCCAAATGCCATATTGTAAATGCTTTGGACAACATATTATATTAATAAAATCGATGATATACAGTTAACGTCAAACCCTTTTGACGAGTACAAATAAAAACCATTGACGTCCTATGACGATATTATGTTTGCGGATCTCGTGTCTAATTCTTGTTAAGATAATTGCGTACAATAATTAAACATTCCGAATCCGTTCATTTTCAGTTTTTTACAGTGAAGTGGTAGGTACACGGACCATTATTTATTTTACTATTCGGGGAAAGTCCTTTAACGAAAAGTGTATTTCATTTTTGAAATAGTATCGTGACAGTGTTGTCTGCAAAGTGGAAAACCTTGTTCGATAATCACGTATGTGGCCAGAAAGGTACGTTGACCGAGTGAAAATTGAATAAAAACATATTTTTTAGGGATACTTACGTATTTCTTTAAATCATGACATTCGTAATATTGATGCGAAATCGCATGAAACACATTTACACGTAATTGATGACCAATAGTTATATAACTACTTTATAGATATGCTATAGAAATGCATAAAATATCTAATATAGTTCTGATATTAAAATAAGATTTAATGTATTTTCGCATATCAAATGAAATTATAAAATCTAAATGTTTTTTATAATTTAATTTTAATTTTTATTTTTAACCTAAAAATGAATACATTTTATTCTCGGGTGTTCAATATTTATTACCAATTATTACTACTCAAGCATGACTCCAAAATGACATATTATCATCGGTTATCACTTTTTAATTTTATATAATATAAACATATCTATATTATATATATTGCGTTTGCATTTTTTTTTTTTTTTTTAAGAGTATTAAAATTTTAAGTGAAAAATAAATAAAATTCGATGTGAATTCTGCAGAAAAATTTCAAAAGTAAAAACTGTACTATACGGGTAAAGATGTTGTACGTGATTATTTACTACTTGTTTGTCCGCTAGTTGAGTGGTTATCAGTGAAGTCCAAGAATACAGTGGCTAGAGTATCTTTGCATTATATACTCTACCGTTCCCTGATTAATAGTCATAGATCATATGCGAAGAACTCCAAGAGCTTGATTTCGTGAAAAAATTACCAAACGAGCTACACAATGATGTTTGAACACGTTAAGGACAAACGATAATACACTAGACAGTTGGACCCAAATATTGACTAATGGTAGTGCGATTACCTGTCAATGTGTGTGATGAGGTACTTGGACCTACACGGTATTAAGTTCTTAAGGTGATAATGTAATATGAGTGTAAATATGTGAATTGATGTTATGCGGGTGTAATGGATTAGCTGTTGATATCGCAAGATTGCTCTCCCTTAGTGGTACGATGTTTAAGAAAGGGTCCGAGTTCAAAAAAAAAAAAAAACCAACATTTTTTTCGGCATTGTAATGCAACTTAACGTGGTATGTTGACACAAACACTTTGTATATTCACCGGGCGATATCGCTCGTATCAGTTAAAGTTAATGTCATGATCACTGCCGTCTGCCATCGCTGTAAGACAAATAAAGTCACATCAAAATATCTCTCGTCAGATTGGAATTGTATTATTAAAAATACTCGTGAAGTCAAAAAGTCTAAATAAGTCTTATAAATTAACGAAATAAAGTTCAACATCAGTATAATTTTTTTTTTTTTTTTTTTTTTTTATCAGCATTATTTCATATTTGTTTGGATATAAAAGTTGAAATAGAGTCACTTAAATTCAAAATTTTAAAATGTAATAATCACAGATATTTATTTCAGTTACCAATTATTGTAATTCCAAGAATTCATATTTTAGTAGATATGCATGATAAAAACAATAACTCATTACACATATGGTTAATTCACTACTCAAATATTTTACAATATCTAATGAATAGATATGAGAATGAAAATAGAAGTCTAGTCCATGTGAAGGTACCTATTATTAGAAAAATTACAACGACTTATAATGTAAAATTCATAAGTATTTTTAATCACGTTTAAATATAATTTATGACATACATATATAGTTTAAAGTATTTATTTTTTTTCCTACATTATTTTGTTTAGTTTTACCAAAATAATCGTTTAATGTGTTATTTTTCTTAATGATATTTTACAATTACCGTTCACTAGGGCATAAAATATATCCAATTTCAGGGTACACACTTTTTTATTACTCATGATTCATGACAAAATAAAATCTATTTGTTTTTGTCATCGGATTTTTATCGTATAATGATTTCACGTTCTATGATTTTACCATAGAATATAATAATATAATAGGCAGTTGTATTAGCTGTGCTATTAATATATATGAATAGTTTTATTTCTCTATGAGATATTCCATGACTATTATCAATATTAATTGAGATAGCTGATAAGTGATAGGGAAAACATGGGTATTTTATATTACAGTTATTATGTTTAATATTTCATTGTTATTTCATCAATAATTTCTTATTCTAGTCACTAGTGTAAAAACTTGGTACATACATTTGTCATTCAGACTGCACACTTTAATTTTTAGAATACACACTATGTGTCAGGGTACACACTATTTTAGGCCCTGGCGTTCATCCTTTTTTCGTTATCATTTTATTTTCTTATTTTTACATACATTTCGTATTAAAAACATTTTCGAGCTTTGATTTGAGCCAATCGGCCCGAGTCGAATAAAAGTAAGAGTAAACCCGAGTATAAAGTAACCGTACGATTATGTTGATTATTTTAATTTAAAATCAATTCTGCTTGGAAAATACACAGTATAATAATGTATTAATAGTGATATGACGAATCATAATACCATTGATCATTTATTTCGGTATTTTATTTCAAGTATTAACAATTAATGATAATACGAATGGTAAGGAGTAGGTCTACGTCGACCGGTACAAAACCCTAATGTACACCTGTTGTACGCAAATAACAGTCGGTAAATAGAACGTTATGGAGGTGCGACCTCGGTAGACCGCTATGAAATAATTACGCGATGACATAAGCGACCAACCCGATCGACCACTAACGCAATCAGAACGTCTAATTCTGTTCGTTCCGGTGCGATGATGCGTTCTAACGGAATCTTCACAGGTCGTTTAGTCACCGATACGCAACTACTCGGCGACGGTTCTCGATCCGAAGAAAATGTTGTCCGATCTTCGTACGGATGTATGTCAATTATGTATAACGAATTGGTACTTACTTAATTCTCGGAGCACTCAGTGTTTTCGAAACAGTTACTTATCCCCACGCGTCAAACAACATACGGTTATCATTTCGTCCACGTTCTTACGACGGATTTGTTTTCGTTATGTTTTCATCGATATTCAACTGTGAGATAACGGAGGACATCCCCAGAGCCCCTCAGTCGGACCACATACACAACGACGGACTGACGTGCATGTTGCTGAAGACGTGGCTTAGTCGGACCGATGAGATATGATAAGGAGATGAGCTCAACTAACGAGTAATTCAAAAATAACTTAATTTCTAATGGTTCGCCCGACTCCGTTATTGAAATTCAAAGTCGGTGCCAAACGATTCGACACGATTCCCATAAGTATTTACACGTCTTATTTTGAAATTTTCGATATGGCCCCAAACTTCATAACTAGAGACCGGAATTATATGCACTAAAAATGTGGCAAATATGATGCAAATATGCAAAGCAAAATGGTCAAAATATGCATTAATATGCACAAATAAATGAAAAATATGCTCAAATATGCATTATAAATGTATATTACTTTATCAACTACAAACTTGATAAATTTATAACATAACAAATATAACAAAATTAGGAGTGTTGGACCTTTCAACATCAAATTAAATCAACAAAATATTTAAATATAAAAAAACTATTATTTTTTGTTTTCATAACAGTTAATTACAATATACATTTCCATATTTTGTGGGGTCATGTTGGTTCTTTTTTCAGTTAATATCATTTTGTAAGTACTAAACGACCATTCAACGTCCACAGATGTTATAGGTGCATATTTCATACAAGTACTCATCGTGGGTGTAAAATTTGGGGGTAAAAAACTTTCTTTTTTCCCGGATAAAACATCTGATATCTGCTTCAATATTTCAAAACCACCATTTTTGTGTATTAAATCAAAAACTTTCTCTTTAATAATTTTTCCATTATTACCGGACACCATTTCCATGTTTAAAATAGTTTCATTAACAATTTTTGTCGCATCAAACAAAGGTAAATTAGATGACTCTAATTTTTTAATACTTTAAACAAGTATAAAAAAATTAGTTTTAATATGTGTATGATCAGTTTTAACAGACTCTAACTTAAGCATATCTTCACATTTTTTTCTTTCAATTTTTCAATGATAATTATTTTTAGCTGTTCAAAATTATCAGCACAAAAGGTGGCTGCTTCAATCCAAGTACCCCACCTGGTGAGTATAGGTTCTGGTGGTAAGGCTACATTTGGCAAAACATCTTTGTAGACTTCTACACGATGAGGAGCTTTTAAGAACACTTTTTTTAAATTATTTACCAGTGTATTAACATTTGGAAATAATTTTCTCACTTTTTCAGCAATTCTTTGAAGCATATGCGCTAGGCATGTAACATGTATCATGTTGGGGAAAAATACATTTAATGTTTTACCTGCCTTTATCATATATGATATATATATATATCATAGATATATATATCTACATCTGATAATAACAGCAAAACTTTTTCGTCATTACCACCACTTGGCCACAAAATCCTTAAGCCATCATTGACAAAACGTGCAATAGTTGAATGATTTGTTTTTTCTAGTTTTTTACTAGCAATTAAAAAGGGATTGAAAGAGTTTTCACTAATTAACGGACCTATTAAAAGATTAGCTATGTAGGTACCATTAATATCTGTTGTTTCATCTACAATTAAAAAATATACGAATCCCCTACTTTTTCTCTTATGTTTTTTATTATTCTATTATAATATGGCTCGAGATAAGATTTTCGAAGTAAACTCTCGTCTGGTATATGTTGATTCGTGTATTTTTGCAAGAAATCTCTAAATTGTGGAACTTGAAGTTTAAACCATGGTATGTTGGCAGCTACTAAGCTCAAACAGAGATTTTCATTAAAATTATTGATATTAGATTTGTAAACATTTCCCAATAGCATTTGTTTTTTATTATTTAAACTTCGTTTCAAGGAATCAGTATGAAAAGATGTATGAACATGTGTAATTTGAAATTTTTTATTACACGGTACTTGGCGATTGCATACCTGACAATAGACTACGTTTTCATCAGTTGTAAATTCAATAGTGTCTCTATTATATGATTCAATCCACTGGTTTATCAAACACTTAATATTTTTTCGTATTTTAGACATTTTTTCAAATTGTTTTTTAATTTACGCAAAATAAGAATAAAAACTTCACTAAACCGTAAATGAAACGTGATAATATGTACACCACTACTAGTTACTACACATGACAAAATTGTCAATATTGTCATGCTACTACACTAATACATGAAACGGTAAAACATGGTGAATTTAAATCAGTATATCACTTTTCAAATTTGCAGTGTAACCAATAAATAAATACTAAATTTTTACGCAACTTTAAGAAGTAACCTTAAAATTTATTTGTCAGATAATAGTTTATCAACACGGTATTAAACTCGAAAAAATAAAATTCTATACCGTTTTAATAGTAATTGAAAATTTCAATTTCCAAAATATAAACATGAAATAATTTGATTATTTACTATGATTTTAAAAAATATATACATTATTTGTACTTCTGCAAATATATGCCCCAATCCTTCAAATATGCCATTATATGCAAAATTAAATTTGATCTATGGAATCAGTTGGTTCGGAATCGCCCACATTTCGAATCCTTGTATAAGTGCATACACTCGGTATGAACATGCAAATGCATAAAATTCCGGTCTCTATTCATAACTTTAAACATTTGGGTACTCGATAAAACATGTAACCTAGTACTACTTTTAATTAGATATGTAGTGTGTTTCAAAATGATTCATCCGATTTGAGTAGTCTATAAATATTTTTCCTGTAATTTGAGGTAAACGACGCACCAACCATCTGAAAGGTGGGTTTATCTAGTTTTTATCGATTGCCGATAAGTTGCGATAATGTGCAGCTTAATTGTGTGGCAAAACTTAATTAGTTGTTATCGAAATGTCAACCAAGCAACAAAAGGCGTTTTGTGCGCTAATGACGCTACATTTTGTCCATCACCGGATCTTAAAATCTGTGATTTATTTCTCTGAAGTTACATAAAAAGCATTGGTTATATACCTCCCCTTCTAAAAGATCTTGACGAATTGAAAAATCGAATAACAGACGCCATAAACTTGGTTACAGTCGATATACTTCAACAGGTTTATGAAGAATTTGAATATCGCCTAGATGTGTGTCGTGTAAGTAAGAAGGCACTTTGAACATTTATAAGCATTGTACCTAAAACTTAAAATACTCCTTTAAAAAGTAAAATTTATTCTAACCTGATTAATACAGTTTTTCAATGAATATGATTTTTTGAAACAGAATGAATCATTTTGGAACACTCTTTATAATAAGAAAATAAAAGCAAACCATTTTTAAAGTCAAACTAGACATTCGAAAAATGATTTGTGAACAGTTAAAGCCCTCAAAGAATGAACCAAAAGAAATGACCTTTGCGTTGCTTACAATATACATGATACTTAGTGTAAGTTGTAAAAATTGTAATATAAGTAAATTAATTTTTCTTACCATAGGACAGAATTTAAAAATTGAGGATTGTTACTGTTATCTCCCATCTACCTTGAAGGAGTAATTATGTAGGCCAGTAAATGGTTCAAGTTAAAATTTAATTATAATTATGTCTTTGACAGTGCTTATTAGTATCAATGTATCAAAGCTGTTAAACAATAGTAGTAATAGTACATGACACACAACGAGCAGTGGGAGTACATTTCGTACTTCCAACGTACCGATCGATCAATTGATTAAGGATATTCAAAACTGATTTTAATTTTCATAGATTTTACATTCCATCGACTTTATTAAATTTTTAAAATGTTATACTTAACACGCCAAAAATTATTTTTTTCGAATTTTATATTAAAAATTTGTTGAATTCTATTTTACTAAACTTTCGGAGACCAAATAGAATACAGCAGGAAAATCTTCCTTAAATAGACAAATTAATTATCTGTTTCAAAAGTCCTTAATACATCTGATCGGTACGTTAGAGTAAAAAACTTCCGAGTTTGTGATAGACGAGTAACAGAAAACCCTATCGTTAAGCAATCCTCTTGAAGGGTTAAAATGAAATACCAATAGTTATGCCCGACAGCAACTCGATTCCGCTACAAACGTATCGATGAAATCGCTCACCAACGGTCACCCTGCGATTACGACGACAACGACGAGATAATACGCGTCCACGCTCTACGGCCTTGTGCGTCTTACGTTTCCGCCGTGCGCCACATTTGATACGGGCGCGCGTTCTTCACATCACTCAGGACCATTCATTACGTGGTCCGGTACGCAATAACAATATTACGGCCGTTCTGTGTCCGTGGCGATGGCCTTACGGACAAAATACTGTTATAAATAGTATTATTCGACTATCGTTTGACTATTTTAGGCGCTGGAGTCGATTTGTGCCGGACAAGACTTCACGGTTCGTGATTTGCTTAATGGATCGTTTTGCGTGTGTGTGTACTTTCACGTCCGAACGTCCAAAAGTCGTCAGAGGTCGAAAACAAATTTTAAATCTGATTTACATTATTATTGTGATCGTGGTATCGTACTGTATACACATTCTCCTCGCCCGCGTGTTTCGTTTCGATAGTAAAATATAGTATTATCATCAACGTGCGTATTGGATTTTCTCTTCTGGCCGTGGTCAAAACATTTTCACCGTAATCGCGATATAAACACAGCATATTGCACGGATTGAAGATTTCTTTTATTTTATTTTTATTTAAAACGTTCGTTCTCGCGGTCAATTATTACGTGTGTTCGTCAGAGTTTACGTAATTTAACTGCGAACAACTTACAGGCAAACCTCATGTTTTCACTTATTTCCAATAGCTAACCATTTTTCATTCGTTCGCATTTCCAAACAAATATTTTGCTATTGAAAAAATAAACGTTGCAAAAACATGTGATTTTTTTTTTTAGTAAAAATGTTGGGTACATCTGATAAATTAACTACAAATTATCAACACGATACACATTTACCGGACAAACAAGCGCGTTATTATAACGCCAGAAATCATCCTGATGTTGACGGATGTTTTTTTTTTAAATCATTATCTACGGTTCTCGTTCGACCTGCACGTTGTTTTTTCAACCGATTTTCTCTCAAAACCCGTGTACTACCATTATACTCGCACCAAGCGAACATGTCTTTGGCCGAGTGATCACAATAGACCGTTAATTTTTAATAAAATAAACACCGTAAACGTTTGTTTTGGTATTGTTTCGTGATAAGTATTGTTGTTGACAGATGATTTATTCTTTCATCGAACGCAATAAAATTCCATGCATTTCGCTATCGAGTTTATTGTTTATTGGTTGTTACCAAAATATTTACAATTATAAATTATGATATAATTTCTATGATTGTTATTTAAAATCGATGCAGTCGTCGTATGGAATGGAATTTAATACATGTACGTGATGGTTTACGTGCGTTGTTCGGTTGGTGTTACAATTTATTTTATATTTTAGCGTATTCCGAGACGGTGTAGGTTTTTAATTTATCGAATCGAAAAATGCCTTTTATTGAAAAGTCGTAGAACATGATTTTTCGTTGTTCTGCATCGATCGCCATTTATTTGTTTATTCGATGGCTCTTTTTAAACGAAACTTTCTTGCGTGTGATGCCCAATGGTTGAGTATTTATTTGTCATTTTATCAATTACTTCTGCACTCGCGTTCGTCAAAAAGTATTCCGTACGTCGGTTCACCGAAATGTAATCGGCAAGGCGATTATGTTGATTTCGATGAGAAATTAATTCTCGTAATCACCGTAGTCCACGATTAAACACTTGGTAATCAAACGGCAGGTGAGCGACGCGTAGACGTAATGATCGTGCTTACGATAACGTAACGATACATGCGAGGTGCTGGTCCGTGCCGGCCACGACTCGTACGAATCTTGCGCGCGGACGGAACGCGCCGCGGGACACCCCTGACCGCGGTAACGTCGAACGGTGACCAAGAAACCGCTGCGGCGTAACCGTCGCTTTCGAGTCGTGACGAAGACTGATTAGGTTTTTCGCGTTTAACCGTTGTTGGTCATCGGACAATCGGGTCACGCAGCATTGTCGCGCGTACAATATTTAATACGACCTTCTCGAACGTCCACGACGGGGGCGCGATAGACCTACGCGCGAAGACTCTAAACTGGTACTTATTGATTTCTATCATTTGTCTGTTATTTTTTTATATTTTTTTGGAGAAAACCGGTTTTACGGTCGTTCAACAATTGATAACAAACGCGTGGGGACGTATGCGGTGACCATTTGGAACGTGTAGAACAATGTATTCTTCCGGACACGGCGGACGGCCGTGAGGAATTACAAAACGTCCACTACAACGAAACATATTATTAAGCGTCGTATTTTATGTGAACAAAATGAGATCGGTCGCATTTATTATAAATGTTTAAAGCGATAATTATTGTACATTCGGGTTGTAGTTGTTACGCACAATATCTTTTACATTTATGTACGGTTAATAATATTGGGTTTTTTTTTTCCGAGTTTCGCTGGATTTATTCTGTGTGTTCCGTGCAACAATGTACGCTGCGACGGATAATGCGATTGTCGTAAATGTTCAACGAAGGTTTTCAAGCTGTTCGCTGTTTTTCACGCGTCGGATTATGGTTTTTGTACGAAACGTTGTCGTATCATGTCTGTCGATCGGAGGCGGTTCGCATGATCTTACGACCGCGGTTTATCTTTCGTAGTCCACGTCCGGTGAAGCCATCGAAAACGCGAGTCCGTACAGAACGCGCGAAACGGACGACGAGACGACAACGATCGGAGCTCAGGGACGCCGACGGCTTAACATCCGGGCGTGAGTACGCGGACGCGATCGGCGACCGGCAAGACCGTGCGAATCGGCGGCGGCGGCGGCGGTTACAGGTATTACGTAGCGATTGATGGTGTTCTACCTGCTGCATCCGTACGCGACCGAAGCCGCGGTCGGTCGGGCTCGGCTCGGGGACTCGCGCGTTCGGTATGCACAACCGTTGCGCGGCCCCGCCGTAGTACCGAATCGATCCGCTCAGTGGCGCGCGACCGGTTCTCGTCGTGTCCCCCCTCCCGCCCCTGTTCCACTTCTACACGGTAACCCCGCGCCGGTGTCCGCCCGGTTACCGGTCGCCCACCATGATCCGTCCGTCCGGCGAGCAACCGTCTCCGTGACCCCCTCAGTGGTTCGGTTTACCTGGGTTCTTCAGGTCGTCCGTGATGCGACGCTCCGTCAGCGTCCGTACGTGAGAAGTCGTCTCGTCGCCGGTGTTTGTGCTCGCGCCGCCGCGTATGTGCGTTTACTGTGCGCGTGTGTCATGTTATTGTCGCGTCACGCTCCGCGGGGAACTGGTTTCGCGCCGAAATCGCCGGCCAACGGGGCCCGTAGACACGAAACGTAACGCGCACATCCCGCGCCCGGTAAGCACGCCGCGCGTCCACGTCCTACGGGGTCGGGTTAGTCCCGTCGCGCAGGTATGCGCGCCGCTGTAACGCTATTGTTGTACCGTACCACGGGGTCGAGTGTACTTCGGGCGGCGACGTCCGTCCAACGTTAGGTTAACCCGCCGAGATGTCGGATCGCGAACGTCCACCGATATACACTTCTATTTTCGTCCGGGGAACGACGATCACGGTTATCCGTGCGGTTACGATCGGCGGGCCGACGGTTCTGATTCGATTTTTGAGACGACCCCGACGATTTATTTATGTCGATGTTCGCTATCACTTGTTAGGAATCGATTTCGCGACGAGACACGCGTGTGCGGTGTCCACGTCTTTTGGAAGGGGCAACGGGATGATCGGGCTGCGGCACACAATAGGTCCAGGTATATCGGTCGTCTCACCGCGACACGTATCACTACCGGCCAACATTGCACAATCTTGTAAAGTAAAATAAACGTATAGTTACTATCGACGTAATGCTATCGACGCCGTTTGGCCACCTCTGGCATGTGTATACGTTTCGCCGCGAGCCACGGGTTCCCAGGTGCGCATGCACACGCAACCGTCTTAAACTATTTGCCCTGCAGCCACCCGTTAGCTCGACTCGCGGCGTCTGACTTCGATCGCCCGAGCGTTTCCTTCCCCCTGCGCCGAGGCCCAAGACTTTCGCATCGGGGTAGGTACTTTGCGAGCGCACTAACCTTCGTAGCCGTGACGTATTTTGTAGTTGTAGATGCGCCTGTACGGTACAGGATATATAACATGCGTAACATGTATTTGATTTACAGGAAAAAAATATTTTAGAATTGTATTCGTTATTATTGCTCCGGCTTTAAATTTTTTTTCGAGTCGGCAAAGATGGTATTTGAAGTCGAAAAAATTGGTATGACACCCTCCCCCCCGTCAGATTTTTTTTGCACCGGCCCTGTCTGTACCTTTTTGAACATCGACGTAAATATACCGTCGAGATTATATGTATACCTATATAAATTTCAGTAATTTGTATAATTCGATTCTACGATAATTGCGTTTGTATGAGCTTCTGTTTTTACGACCCCGATGAACGTATTGAGTGCTTTCACATACTACACAAATTGTGTCTTTGTGCACACAATGTTAGGTTTTTTCCCGTAGGAGAGGGGATATTATGCGGTACAGTCGCGTATGTAGTGGTAATTGTGTGTCGGCGCGGTTGTGTTTCATAAACAGCTGTGCGCCGCTCACCCGGTTTCGGTTTGGTTCTGGAACCGGATTTTTGTGACCATGTGCTGGGTGCGATTGCGCGCACGGACCGACAGTTCGGCGCAACGGTTATAACGGCCGATGTGACCGTATTCTGAACGCGCCGTGTCTGTTTTTCAGATGGCGTACGGCCGCTGGCTGTTGCTAATCATATCGTTCCTGGTCTTCTCGGGACCGCCGTCGGGATGGGCGCTGTCCTCCAACAATCGGCCGCCGCAGTTTCTGCCTGGAGGCGACATGGCTCGGTTTTCCGTGTCCGAAGACACGCCGGTCGGCAAGTCGGTGTACAAGCTGTTGGCGATCGACCCGGATGGCTCCCGGGTGTCGTACACCATTAGCGGCCAATATTTCAGTGTCGACCGGTCGACCGGCGTGGTCACACTGGTCAAGGGCTTGGACCGGGAAACATTGGACTCGCTGGAGGTGGTCATCAGCGTGACCGGTAAGCACGTGTGACTAATGGCGCGTTGCAGTGGTGCAGTGATAACATCCCGAGTGATTGTTCGCAGATGAACCAATCGGGGATTCCGACACGAACACGGTGTCGCTGAGAAGAGAGATAGCTGTCATCGACGTCAACGACAACCCGCCGGAGTTCTTAGGGAGACCTTATTCGTTTAGCGTTTCGGAAGACACGCCAGTCGGCACAATCATCTACAGAAATATAACCGTCGTGGACAAAGACGTCGGACTCAACGGTGAGATCGTTATGACGTGCATCCAAAATAACGAACCCTGCGTCACATTCAACCTGCTGACCGAAAAAGTGAGTAGCGCTAGAACAGTACGAGTTTTCTATAAACATAGTGGATTTGCAAAGGTCACTAATGACCTTTTTGAAACAAATTATATTTGACAAATTCCCGGTAGAACTTCTACATGATTATAGGAATTTGTTTCGACGGAGGCAAAAAGAAAAATTGTTTAAACCAATGAAATTCTATTGTAATTTATTGACTTCTGTGTTAGCTTTTAACTGAATGAATTGGTATTGTTATCGAGTCGCTAATAATCAATATACCCGATTTTGATAACCAATCGTTTAACAGTTCACCACACAAGATTCTTATTGTATAAATATACTCGTCTGAAAAATATTATAATACCATGTTCGATTTGTAATTCGTTTAACGGCTGCATCCGAATTGGATCCCGAATTATTTTAGGTACTACTCTAGTTGGGTCCTGGATTTTTATAGGTACTACACTTCATCACGCGAGAAAAAATATTCTACCAAACATTCCACAAAGTTATGACGAAGTTCACAAAGTATTGGATGAATTAAATACAAAAACCAACAAGAAAATTTTTATTAGTTATTGATAATCAATATAATATAATTATTTTTTATACAGTTGAAAATTTAAATTTTTTATGTAACAACACATTTTACGTAAATGGTACATTTTCTTTTATTTTTATTTTTTAAAGAATATTTACGATCTGTATATGTTATTAATACAATAAGTAAATTTTTATAAATGTGGGTAATGACGTGTATGTTTGAAAGAAGGGAGTGTCCAATGACACCACTTCAAATCTCATGACTTAAGTTAGTTTTTAAATAAATCTTTAGGCCATTGACGTTTCAAACGACGTAATGAATTGATTGGGTTTGATATGGATTGGAGGTTGGAAATAAGTGGGTTTGGGTGGTTAGTTGTGGCTGAGTGTACTTTTTTGTAGCATTGAGAGGCTAATTCGGGAAGAGTTTGAATTTTTAGGTCGTTATGTAGGGACTGATTGCTGACAAACCATGGGGCGCCAGTTATAATTCATAAGTTTAAAGATGGTACAGTTGAACACAAAATTGATTTTTAAAAAATATTTAATTTTTATATATATTATATAATGATTTTAACATTTTTAATATTTATTTATATACCTATATGGCTATAATTATATAATATAATATGTATTTTTATACTTTATTTTTAACTTTTTTAATATTTTTACTAACAAAATTCTAATAATTTATATTTTAATGGAAAAAAAAACTATAAAAACCCAAATAGTGTAGTAGCTATAAAAATCCAGGACCCAACTTATTCACTACCTACGATTAGACCCTAGTACTTGGGACCCAATTTGGATGCTCCGCGTTTAACTTCTTTATTGTCCACTTTCGTGGTATAAACATTTAAATACTAAGACTTAAGGCAATTAATTGACACAATGGATCGCCTTTAACCAGTTTACAAACGGTAGTCATGTGTCAAAGCCAAGCCAATCTCCCTTTTTTTCTACCTGTCCACCAGTATCCACGGTCGGCATTATCGTTGGTCCGCGTTACTATGAGTTGAGTCTGAAAACCCTTCTGTTCTCAGGTGTCTTCCGGCACGTACGTGGGATCGATCCGGTTGGCGCGACCGCTGGATTTCGACACAGTGTCGTCGTACAAACTGACAGTGCGGGCGTCAGATGGTGGGGTTGGAACGGTAAAGAACGCGCTTTCGTCGACGGCCAACGTGTCCGTGGTGGTCAGGGACGTGCAGGACGAACGACCGGTGTTCACGAACTCGCCGTACTCTATCGTCATCGACGAGAACACGCCGGCAGGGGTGCGAGTACTAAAGGTTACGGCGGAGGACGGAGATGCAGGATCTAAAAGGCCGGTCGTGTTGAGCGTGGATGACGATTTACTCGGGTATTTCACCATCAAGAATGAATCTAATGGCACTGCGTACGTGTTTACCAGCGAAAATCCGATCGACCGCGAGGACCGGGTGGTTGCCGACGCAGGCGGAATCTATACGTTTCGACTGAAGGTGACTAAACACGTTTAAAATATAACAATTTCAGTCACGTCGAAAAAATTCTTTTCGTATTTCCACGGACTAATGTTCTTCGTTTTTCAGGCCACCGAACTCATTAACAACGAGGTGCCCGGCGATGTTAGCTACGAGATTGTTACTGTGGTCATTCAGGATGTAGACGACGAGAAACCCGAATTCAACCAGAACAGTTTCACTACGTCCGTGTCCGAGGACATAAGTAAGACTCGAGTGCCGTATTATATCATTTTTTCTACCCATAACGCCTTTACCAACTATTTAGAATGTGTTGTTTGACAGAGTTTTAATTTTATCTTGCTTATTTCCTCCAGGCATCGGAACTCCTCTGCCAGGCTTGAACATCATAGTTAATGATAAGGATTTGGGAGACAATGGCCGGTACGTTTTAGCCATGAGAGCTTTTGACTCTAGGGTGTCTAATTGGTTTAAAATAATTCCCGAAACAGCCTTGGGAAGGACAAACGTCCTGATTCGTCTGGTTGAAAACGAAGGGTTCGATTACGATGCAGGGATTACTGACATCGAATTCGATATCGTAGCTATGTATCAAGACACAATCAGCGTAAGTATACATTTTATTTTGCTGACTTGTTTACTATATCGTATATAAAGTGTATAGATTAGTAAAATGTATATTATTCATTCATTTTTTAATTTTTATCTTTATAGGGAGGTTTCAAAGAAGCTTCTGCAGCTCATGTCAAAATAAATGTAATAGATGCTAATGACAATTTACCGAAATTTGATCAATCGACTTATGCGTACTCCATACCTGAAAATTTAATACCTGGATCAAAAATCGCAAATCTCACGGCTACTGACATTGATAGTGGTATAAATTCTAAAATCACCTACAGTTTACAAGGTTTCGGAATGGACAAATTTAATAGTGATCCTGAATTGGGTGGCATTTATTTAACAAGCAGTAAGTTCATTTATTTATTTAAAACTAAAATTAGTAATAAATATGTCATCGAAAATTACTTACGTGTTTAAGTTTAAAAAAAAAATATCGAAATTTTAGCTAAGTGATAAAATTACTAATTACCTATATTTGAAAGTTAATAGTTCAAAAATCTTTCCAAATCATTTTTCGGAAATGTGTTTGCTTGAACGCAATTCTTTTAAAAAAAATGATAAAAAGTTTGTAATCTTGTTTTGAAAAATTAGAAAAAGAATTAGTGACATACTTGTATAATACATAAGTAAATCCGATATCAATAAAATAATTTATGTAATGACTTATTGTTTTTCGGGAAATAATAGTTTTAGAAACTTCAGATCTAAATCATGTCTTTTATTAATTTTAGAATGGTAAATAATTTATAAATAATTGTAATCCAAATTTATAATTTTACTTTTTTATAATAATTGTAACAATTAATTTATAAAACACTCAAATACCTCGGTTATGTTTTCATAATACTAATAATTTAACTTCATTATAGCATTTTAAGGTATATTTTTCTATTTAAATAAAAAAATATTTTTTGAGATGCAAGTATTGATTCTACCACGAGAAATATGAATAGAATAACGTCCATGATCATAATAGTTAATAATTTATAAATCACTGATTTTAATAGTTTCATAACCTATTACGTAAGTTTACGTAAGTAGTTTGGCATATTTTGAGCATCTTATATCATACATTTTATTTTATGTTTTGTTTTTTGATTTCATCTCTATCAACCATCATCAAAGGCTCTGATGTAACTTTACCCTAACAACTTATTTAACTTATTTATTTATAAATGTACTTTAAATGTGCATTCTAATAGAAATGTACGAGTAAAACTTAGTCGGGGAAAAAAGTTTGTTTTTGATATGCTTTTAAAAATTAATATAACATGTGTGTACATTTTTTTTTTAAAATAATTCAATAAATATCTCTACACAAACTTCTATAGTATATGAAAAAATATAAAGTTTTAATCAACTTTTAATAATAGATACTATAATAGATATTGTAATTTACCTGAATCCAAAATGTTTACTGCAATCATAAGTCAGTATAATGTTTCTTGTAGATTAGCAAACGTTTAATTAGATGTTGATTATTACTGATTTTAAGTTTATTAAAATACGATTAAAAATATAAAGCGATGTGCAAACACAGTTGATGTTCTTAACCAGGGAGTCAAAGTAGGTTGACTTTTCACGAGTTAAAACCTGGTTTTATTTTTTCTCGAGTTTCGGTTAACGAGTTGAAACCAGGTTTTATAATTTCTCGGAATTCTGCTAACGGCTTTAATTTTTTCTTATTCTCGTGATAAGAAACACCTTAATGTTGTTAAGCAGTAATAATTTCAAGGAGTTTTCTCTGAAAACTAAGAAACTATTTCATTTGCAGAAAATACTAGCATTAACATTTGTTTTTAATTAATTTCATTTAATTATATAAGTATCACTTATTAAACCATTTTTAATATTAATTTCCTAGTCATAGACCCTTTTATGATTATAATATTATAATACTATTTATTAAATGATTAAATAATTATTAATTTTCAACTTTGTTTTAAATCTCTAACTATATAAAGCTCTATAAAAAAAGAATAATATAATTAATATAGATTATATTTTGTTATAGGGGTGACATTAACAGATAAAATATTTTATGAGTAT
The DNA here is from genome assembly GCF_003268045.1 of Sipha flava. NCBI lineage: Eukaryota > Metazoa > Arthropoda > Insecta > Hemiptera > Aphididae > Sipha > Sipha flava. The sequence continues at coordinate 131,615 of NW_020273567.1, read as the reverse complement.
TAAATTAAGTAATTGTATTAGTAAATACTCTATACAATACCACTAGGAAGTTTCATTTATGCAAAGAAAAAAATAATATAATTTCAATAAGAAGTATTCATAATGATGTATGATGTATTATCATTAACCAAACTGTATTGCTTAGACTAGAATATTGCCTAAAATTATATTTCATATAGTTAATTATTGAAAAATACCTAAAATAACTAAAATTATTCATACGTGGTATGCACACTACTAGGTCCATTGTTTTAATATATTTTGGTGAGTGGAATTATGTTTGCAGTAGCCAAATAATAATAGGAATTTTAAGCACTGGAAAACACACACAAGTAAAATATAAATAATAAGAACGTTATAAAATATAATACACCTAAGAAGATTTAAGTTAAAACAGTGTAATATTAAAAATTGTATTTATGTATTACATTTTATTTATTGTCGAAAAAAGATTTCTGGGTAGAATATTTAATAATTATTGGATAATTTACCATTTTCTAAGTATCACTGCCTACCGGCTTCGTCAGCATCAACGGACAAAAATAAAAATACACGTTTCATTTCTAATTTCCATTCTCCAAAAATAAGTTAAAGATAAACACTTTGTTTTATCATTTATTTGTATCAGATTAGTACTGGTTTAACATTTTAAATTGTATTTCGATAATAATTTGAATCTCAGTTTTTGAGTTGAAACGGAGTTTAATTTTTCTCTGGGTTTGGGCTTCGTATAAAAACCAGATTCACATCAGAGACGTATTTTTTTTTTAGAGTTTTGACGCCCCAGGTAAAAATCTATTACTACCTACTAAACTGCAATATACGTTTTATATGATTTTTTAAGAAAGATTATATTTATTGTCTATGGATTTTGCGCGGTCAACTTTTGATGATATTATCATAAAGATAAAAATCACAATGTAGTCTATGCAAAATGTTAAAATATTAAAACGTTTTGAATGAAAATGAATGATAGATTATGGTTACAAAAAAATTCTGCTACCCCTTAATCCCAAAAAATATGCCGTCGAGACGATGATACCCCCTCGTCCCCCATAAATACGTCCATGGTTCACATATTTGTTCGCACCCGATTTATAATTATTCCCTGTTACCCATGTTTTCAAAACAGGGTTTTAATCCGTTTCGACTCCCTAGTCTTAATCGATTTGTAAATACATGTTTTTTTTAGAGGTTGACTACGAGCAGCAAAGTTCATACTCTCTAACAATGGAAGCTAAAGACGGTGGTAATCGTTCGACCCATGTAGTGATTTTGGTCGAAATAGTTGATGTGAACGATAATGCTCCGGTGTTCAATTTCCCGGAGTACAAGAGGACCATAAGGGAAGGAGGTACCGAGTTCCAGCCGAAATTCTTCGTTCAGGTAAGATATTTGTCACCTCGTGTGATAGTTGGGTAACGAGAAGTTGCAAATAATAATAATAAAAAAAAAAATTACTTCTTCGTTGTTTTATAGGCGACCGACGTGGATAGCGGGCTCAACTCAATGATTCGCTACTCGGTAGTCAGTTCGAACTACCGTGACGTCGTGCTAGTGAATCCGAACAGCGGCGAGTTAACGTTGGCGTCCCCCGTGAGTTCGAGTCACACATCCAGAGGCCAGTACGAGGTGGTAATAAGAGCGACGGACTTGGGAACGCCGTCGCTCCATTCGGACGTCAACGTCTTCGTAAGGGTTGGCGTGTCCGGGAACCAAAGACCGGTATTCAAAAACCTCACGTATTCGGTGACCATACCGGAGAACGCACCAAGGGCCTCGGAAATCCTGAGAGTCCGGGCCACCGATCCGGACGGGCCCGACAACCTGATCGAATACAGTATGGTCAACAGCAACGACAACTTTCACATCAACAAGAAGACCGGCGCCATATCCGTGTCGGAGCGTGCAATCCTGGACCTGGATTCCGCGGCTGCGACATCTCGCTATCATTTGGTTGCTATCGCGATGGACAGTGGGCTGCCCATCAGGGAGTTAGCACACGCCGACGTGTATATCAACGTGACGGACGTGAACGACAAACCGCCGAAGTTCGACGACAATGCGAGTTACATTGTGTACGTGCCCGAGATGACGGATGTAGGTACGGTCGTGTTCAAAGTTAACGCCGTTGATCCAGATCAAAATGCCTCCGTGAAGTACGCGATCGTTGAACCGATCAGAGCCAGCGACAAGACGGGATTGCAGTTGAAAAATACCAGCTCGTACAATTTCAAAGAAGTATTTAGGTAATTACGTTGTATGCACTGTAATTAAAAATATTGAATTGGTCACATTTTTATTCAAAGATTCGTTAATATGATGTTATACTGTATATAGTAATCCGTGTTTGTTTTGAAATGAGTTTGAATAGTGTTGCCGTTATTGATATTGTGTAAAAATATATTTTCACATCAAATTAACTTCTTCGCATCATCCTACACATCTATTTAATGTATTTATGTATATTGTTTACAAAAATGTAACGATGTGCACACAGAGAAAGTCTTTATTATTTATGAATACCATGTAAAATTATGTTTTCTTCTTTTATCGAATTATTTTAAAATTGATTAAAAAAAAAAATATATTCACATTTTGTATGCATGCACCTATAAACATTTATGTGTTCTGTAACAACTGTAAAGAACCGTTCGATTCAAAATAAATATGAAAAGTTGTGTTTATACAGTTATATCCCAAAAATTATGATGAATCGACATGACTGGACGGTAATGAGCAAACAGATATTTATTTCAATAATTCATAAAATATATATGATAATTATTTATTCTATTAGGTACGAACATTTGAGTAATAGTTGCATTCTTACTATCCGAGCCCACGAACAATTTATTTATAGCTTGTCCGTAAACGTCGATAAAAATAATTTTTTGAGAACTGTCCGTATATCATCATCATTGGTCACCCTTTGACATTGTCTGTTCGGTGTTTTATAGCATAAATAAGCATACGGGTGAGATCAAAGTCAATTCATCGCTCAATCATCAAATGGCTTCGGTGATTGTGCTGACGATCAGAGCCGTGGACATGAACGCCGTAGAAAATGTTCAAGATCAATTCGACCAAGTCGAAATCACGTTCTTCGTAAAACCGTTCAAAAATAAGAATCCGTTGTTCACCAACGGCGGATGGTCGTCCGAAGACTCGTCCACCCTAGTGCTAAAAGTTGACGAAGAGTCTCCAATCGGCTCGGAGCTAGTGCAACTCAGAGCAATCGACGTGCTCACTAACGGGTCACTGTACGACTTCAAGGCGGTTACGGCCGTACCACGACAAATCGCCATGGACTACGCCGGCAAAGTTATCTTGACAGAACGATTGGATTACGAAACACTAGAGAATAAAGTACGTGATTTAAAGTTTTTAACGAGCGGAATAAAATAATCAAATCATTTCTGTTAAATCCGTTTCGACTATTTGCGTTTACCTAGTGTTTGTAAAAACACACCCATGCACACACTCGCACACACACATACACGTACACACACGACCACCACCACCACCACCACCACCACGAGAATCACGATCCGTTAAGCAACTCTTGAACCATATTCGCTTGTCATCTGAATAATACATATCATCGCACTACTGCGAATTTCTCTTGTCATCGACGAGCAAGATGAGTCGGTAACTTTTGAATTTTTGTAATTTTTTATAGTTCGATGATTAGATATAATATTATAATACACCTTAAGAGATTAGGTTTTTTTTTTAGAATTCTACACCAACGCACATAAGTAATAAATTACACCTTTATCGTTTCAGACGTTAACGTTCCAAGTGAAAGTCACTACGGAAGACGGTGAACGGTCTACAAGTAAAACGATTGTAATCGAAGTTCAAGACGTCAACGATAATAGCCCAGAGTTTGAATATCCGGTAAGTTTGAAAACTTATTTTAGTTTTTTATTCCCTGTGGTACATTGTATTACTAAACATTTTTAAAGCATTGAAAATGTCATGTTCATATAAGTTTAAAAATGCATGAAATGTTTCAAGTATTTTTTTACATGATTAATATCGTGGATAATCGTCGTGTTCTAAAAAACTAAACTTCCCACGCACAACGTGTATTCGTTAATTTTTTCAAAAAGATCATTCTACAACTCATAGTATAGACGTTGTGTTATTCATGTACGTTTTGTACGGGGGAAAGGAGAATAGGTTAAAACGTAAGACAGTATTTTCATTTTGCCATCGTTATTGTTTGTAAGACATGGAATTAATTATTCTGACATAGATCGTGGTGAGATGTTTACTTGTTATAGTTGTTTTAAATTTAAGTTCCTTAATATAATATATGTAGTAGATGATAAAAACAAATTATACTCATTAAATTGAATTATGTCTTATAATTTTCAAATAAAAAACATTTTAAGTACAATTTTATTATTAGTTACCAAATCCAATTCACAATATTATGATAGTTTATGTTTTCATGTTTATTTTCACAATGTTATATTAAATATTGTAAATACAATTATATATATATTTATAATAAAAATTAAAAATAAAAATAAAATAAAATTAAAATAAAATTTTATTGTAAATACAACTAAAACAACTTTAGTACGTATGAGACTTAAATAAAATATTATTATTAAAAATAAGTATGTTATTTATAATTATAATCTTTTAATGTCAAAATATTTTAAATAATTTATGTGCTTGTGTTTTTGGAGATGAATTTCATCGGTATTTTTTAAAATAATGCAGTAAAATAATTAAATTATTTCTTATAACTTTTTTAGAAATGTTTACAAAATGAATTAAAAAATATATTTATTGTTAAAAAAAAGTAAACCATATTTAGTTTCGAACTGTTCTATCATTCAATTTTAGTATAAAATTATAACTCATTATAAGCAACAGATTATTATTATAAGTTAAATATCCATTTTTTCGTGAATAATCTTTTTAAATCTTCTCCATGTTTGATTTTTACGTTTATTTACATTTTATAAAATTATATTTATATAATTTAATATTTTCTATTCAAATATTTATTCACTTAAAAATAGCTCGTTTGCAATTCAAATGATAGTCATTGTATTTTGCAAACTGTAATTACTAAAACATATTAATTATTAGAATCAAAGATAACTGTGGAACTCTAAGAAACTTAATTTGAGATTTACTAATTATAAAATGTTCTTATACTGAAATTCTTAAACCTTTGTCTACTCGAGTTGACGTGCATGTTAAATATAGCTATTAGTTGATTGACAGAAATATGACATTGATGTATTCATCTAACTAAATTGTTTATTCGTTTTTTTCAAATAAAAGTAAAATATAAATTAAAACTTATAGAAAAATATAAAGTCACAAAAAGTTTTCACGACTTTCATTTATAGAAAATGTATATGCCATTCCTTGTGCAGTATATTTTGTTATTATACTCCAATATCATTTCAGATATATCGAACGTCCCTTGTTGAGTCAAGCCTAAAAGGAACTGTTGTTCTATCAGCTAGAGCAAATGACAAAGACTTACCAACATCTCAAAATGGTATGATTAGATATCATCTTGGAGGCGAGAATTCAAATTTGTTCACAGTTGATCCTATAAGTGGTGAGATCAAAGTTTCGGGTAACGGTGCAATTGATCGTGAAAAAACTCCGTTTTTGAAACTAACCTTATTTGCATCGGACACACCGCAAGGTGGTCCTCAACAAAAGATTTCTTCAGTGCCAGTAATATATTAATAGCTGTACAAACCTTTGCGTCGAAAATGTAATGGTATAATTTTGTTATTAGGTACAGATTGATGTGAAAGATATAAACGATAATGCACCAGAATTCGATTCTTCGATTTATATTGCAGTAGTGCTAGAGAACGTAATCCCCGAAACAAGTGTGCTGAACGTATCGGCTCACGATCCAGACGAAGGATCTGCTGGTCTAGTGCATTATAAGCTCATTGACGAACAACAACTAAAAGGTATTTATTATAATTCGGTATAGTTAAACAACACATTTAAACATATATAATTTATCAATCATAAAGGATTCCTGTACATAAGTTCGACAAACGGAGAAATAAGGACGTCTAAAAGGCTAACGGGTAAAGGTCGTTCTGACCCTTATGAAATGAAAATAAGAGCTGAAGACAACGGAGAACCCGGAATGTTTACAGATGTTAAGCTCAGTCTCTATATTAGTAATATAATTGAAAATGACGGAGTACCAATGTTCGTACATCCCACTTCTGACGAAATTGCTTATATCTCTGAGGTAAACAAAAAGATTCATATTGTATTTTTATTCTATTTCTAATATTATGTTTTTGTAAGTCATGTTTTTCAACGATATCGTGTTATTTTTAGAATGCTTCTATGGGGTCATTAGTGTTCAGAGCGTTGGCTACCGATCCAGATGATCCCAATACTTTGGAAGGAACGATTCATTATAGCTTTTTAGAAGATACAAAAGACTCATCTGTTTTTTCGATTGATTCAGAAACTGGATTAATAACTACCAAGGCAATTTTAGATCGCGAATCACAAGAAAAGTATAGTCTTGTCTTGGTAGCAAAAGACTTGGGTGATATACCGCAACAATCGACTAAAATGTTCAACGTTATCGTAACCGATGTCGATGACAATAAACCAGTGTTCAATAGATCAGTGGTTAGTACTAATGAGGTTAATTTGTTTTTCCAACAACACTTACGGATTTGTTTGATATAAAACTGTATTGAAAATTAGGAAGAAAAACCTTTAATGATGGAAGTCGAAGAAGAGTCACCTCGTGATACATTAGTTGGTTACCTTACAGCATACGATCCAGACATCGGAGAAAATGCTTTAATCGATTACATTATTACAGGTATGGTGATTTGATAATATCGAATAATATAACTTATTTCCTATAACTCGTGCATTGTTTTCAGACGGCAACGAAGGTAATGTTTTTTATCTCAACGTTTCGGACAATATAGCTGAGATTCGAATCAACGGGAACATTGACAGAGAATCTGTATCGGAATACATATTGACAATAAAATGTTTTAAACACAAAACGAAAGCTTATAGTTTACAGAAAACATATAACAAACAGGATCCCAGCGAAAGACAAGTGGTGATCAAAGTGCTTGACATCGACGATAACCTACCGAAATTCGTCGACGAAAACATGACATTGGGTGAGCGGATCGATTTTGGTGTTGTTTATCGGCTATCAGTTTTCATTGAACTAATGTTGTTAATGTTTAGGCGTCAGGGTGAGCGTTCCACTTGACACGCTTGTAGCTACAATTCAAGCGACCGATGTCGACAGTTCAGCGGAACAAATCACGTATCATATTACAAACCTTACATTTGCTCATATCTCGGACAGCCAGGAGGAGATAAAAAGTTGGCCGTTCTTTTTGGATCAGTTGACTGGTCAGATTAGAACTACATCGTCTATGGTATCCTATTCAGAAGGTCACTTTAATATCATGGTCGCCGCTGTTAACAGTGACATACCCGGTCGACATTCTAATACCACAATCAAGGTAGGTGAAATACTGAACATTGTGAATGTTAACGGCATAACTTTTTTTTTTCCATACTATATATTTTATTAAATTTTCTTAGATTTTCATCGTCAAAGATCGTGGACTGTTAAAATTCGTTTTCACAAGGCCGCCTAACATAGTCGGTCATTATATTAAAATGTTCAAAGAAGACGTTGAAAAGTCATTGGGAATATCTCAAGCCAGCCTCAATTTATACGATACACAGTTTTACTCGAAAAATGACGGAAGTTTGGACTTTAGCAGCACAGGTTCGTGTTTTCAACTAGTCGGTCCGAATAATTACAATCCAAAAGATACCATATCATTGCTCGAGGACCCTAGTAATCATGAGTTGAAAAATGTGTACAAAAAATATGAAGTTAAAAATATCGAAGTAAGGGTTGAAAAAAATGTGCATTCTTAATAAAAAAAAATAACATAAAATATAATTATTTTGATTAGCGGTGTTCCCCGAGACAAATGAAATCAGCTGTTACGTGGGTACAGATATCGATGTTAGGTATTGCGATATTCATTGGAATCGTATCGTTCTTTGCTATTTGCCTTTTGTGTTGCTCTTATAAAAAGTAAGTGTTGAGTGTCTGTATTTGAAGTAAATGTATACTGATGGGTTCATTGAGATTTTTTTTTTTTTAGATGGAAAAGACTACGATGAAAACGTGATGATTGTCCCTTAGACGTGAGCTCAATTTATGAGTTGCCATGTAATAGTGCTGTGATTCAAATACTAAACAATCAAAATATATTTATTTTTTTTTTTTACTTTATCAAATTATGATTATAAACGTGTACATATAGTAATTACATTATTTTATTTTATATGAAGTATGCAATTTTTTTATTTGACACTCATTCCACTCTTAGCCATTAAAATTTGCCCAAATGATGAATATTACACAATGCATCCACCATAAATGATTACAAATTAATTTTTGTACGCTTCATAGAATAGTCTATAGAAGTATAAACAATAATAATTACCCCCACTAACCAATATATCAATAATAATATTCTTATCAAACTTAATTTTCGTATTTGTACATAATATTTCATTAAAATTATTTCAAATTGTAAACAAAAAATGTTTCAAAATGCAGTTATTATGTTTTTGTATTTGTTCGAAAACACTATCGAATTAGCTTTATATTGAAATAGTAGCGAATAGCTAAATTGCGAATAAAATGACAAAGTGCACATTTTATCATAAATTAATAATCATTTTGTTGTATAAATATATATATATATATGTTACGGCTAAAATCCGAAACATGGCTCAAGTGCACATTATTTGGATATTGTGCACTCTGGAGTGCTAGGTTGGATGAAGTAAACAATAAACATTTAAAATCATAGTTTTGTACAAATTATCCGGCTAAAGTAACTTTAGCCATTGTGTTATGGATAATGTAAAATATTATTAATAAATTCATAATTATATTTTATTTCAATAAAATAAATGAATATAAATTAACAATTAAAAAATAATAAACTACATGATTTTCCTTATATTAACCTGGTATTTTGAACATTAGCCACTGATTGATGGTATAAAAAATGGACAAAACCTGGTATTATTTTATTATTATATTTTCAACGGTACTCTAAATGTAAGATATAAAATTATCTATGGTGCTATTTTCATAATGTGAAGGCCATAAAAAGGTAAGGTGGTACTATTTATCACTATAATTTATCTCGCGGTGATTTATCGTAATCGTTTGATGTTACCTAAATGAGTTTAAATCAATTGACATTTAGTTGTGTTTGAAGTAAAACGTCAACGTCTGAAATATAATGAGTTTAAAAGACAATTTTAACGTGTGTTTTAGTAAATTAATCGCGGAAAAAAAAACAGAATTTGATTTATTTATCTCCAAAGAAATATTCTGAAATAATAATTGAAATAAAAAACGTAAAATCAAACCAAAAAAAAAACAAGCACAGATTACCGACGTTTAAAAAGGTACGATGTAATAATTATTGACGGGGAAGACAAATTAATTTATCCTAAAGACCTGGGGTGGGCAACTGGCGGCCCGCGAGCCCTTTTTTATCTGGCCCGTACTATATTTTAAAATTACATCATACAATTTTAAAGTTTATCGTCTATACTCTGACTTATCGATATAATAATTGTTATCTAGTATTAAACATCGATAAATGTCTAAATGTCATATGTAGAGCCCGGATTTATATGCATTTGCATGTTTGTACTTAGTGTGTGCACGTCTATGGAGGTTTAAAATGTTCACGATTCATACCACACCGAATTTAAACACCAAGTTTTATATTGCATATTTTGCATATTTCGAGGGTTATTGCATATTTGTTCATAAATTCATAGGTATAACACGCATATTTAATGAGTTTTAATAAATTAACTATTTTAATTTACAGTAAATTTTGAAATCGCCTCGAATAGAGCACGAATAGACATGATAGGTAATAAGTAAAAATATTATTTTAAAAGATTGTATTTTTTTTTTAAGTTTTCTATTAGTTTTTTGAGAGTAGGTAACTTCAAATGATCTAAAATATTTTTTTTATTTTTTTTTTTTTTGTATTCTCGTTTTTAAATTCCTTAAAAGTTTTAGATTGATTTAAATGATTTAAAATATAAAGCAGTGGATATTATCTTTTTTTTGTTTTTGATAGAATGTTTAGAATTTTATAAATTGTAACATGCATATAATTGCATATATTTAGTCACTTTTTCTTTGTATATTTTCATCATATTTAACACTTTTTAATGCATATAAATCCGGACTCTAGTCGTTTGTATGTATAGGTGTAGCTTTCAACTATAGCTGTTTGTACCGAACTATTTAATTATATCTGTTTCTTCGTATCATTCGTATCGTGTTGTCGTTTCTGTTAAATTTATTATTTATGTGTATAGAAATGATAATAAAAATTCATATTTTGGATGACCTTTTTTTTTATATGCTCTAGTCTGCTAGATTTAATTTCTAAAAATAGGCTCCTAATGAATTTGAGTTGCCTATTCCTGCTATAGACGGGGGTGATTCAACAATCTACAACTATGTTTAAAACGAAAGTATGTACGATATTCTTCATGAAATCCATTATAATATAGGTCATGGGAGCAAACATAAAATGATTGCTGAGACAAAGAAGGAATATAAAATATTACACAAGAAATTAATTAAATTAATCTTATCAATCGATGTTTGGTAATAATATCAAAATTGAATTGTTGTCGTCTATTCTTTCACCAGAATTTATAAACAATATACAGTCAGAAGACTTAGAAAACGTATTGTAAAATATTGAGAGAAAAAGTGAAGAAAGCAATTCTACCAATCATAATCAGGTAAATATAAGAAATAGTAAACAATCCATAAATTATAGTACTATTTACAAAATTTTATATTAGATACTAATTTTTTTTCGTATAATGAAGAAATACATAAACCGTGTGAGACCTTATGGAAGTAATATTCAAGTAATAGTAAACGAAGGTACCAATCAACAGCGTATAT